>NC_058408.1:121696471-121726489 GCF_002201575.2 Neomonachus schauinslandi
AGCGGGAGGGGAAGAATGAAGCGGGGGAAATCAGAGGGGTAGACGAACCATGAGAGACGATGGACTCTGAAAAACAAACAGGGTTCTAGAGGGGAGGGGGGTGAAAGAATAAGTCCGCCTGGTGGTGGGTACTGAGGAGGGCACGTTCTGCATGGAGCACTGGGTGTTATGCACAAACAATGAATCATGGAACACTTCATCTAAAACTAATGATGTAATGTATGGGGATTAACATAAGAATAAAAAAAAAAATAATATTAAAAAAAAAAAATAAATAAAAAAAAAAAAAAAAAAAGAAAAAAAAAAAATTAAAACACTATGTGTCAGATTAAATGGTCTTTTGATAAATCTGACCCATGGCCAGCCAATATGTTACCCCCCCTACATCAGTCACTGGGTGGCACATCTCTATTGCATTACAGCTGTCCTGAAGGCCCACGGAGGAAGGGGAGCCACAGAATAAGGCAGAGATGTAGCAGTAAAATAATAAAAGAGACAAGACTTCAGGAAAGATGGATGATTGTGTATTTCAGAGATTTCACAGAGGTCAAGGAAAAGAGAATAATTATTTGATACAAGACTACGTTCACATGCTATGTTCTTAAAAAAAGAAAGGAAGAAAGAAAAAGAAATCCATGGTCAAGTAACATCATAAATACTCCAAACACTCAGTTAAACAAAATAAGATGGATTTCTTTACTCTGACCCTTTTCATTGTCTTTAATATCCTAATATGCAATGTAAATCTTCAAAAGGAGAATTAAGTACTGAGTGTTTCAGTGATCAAGGAGTCCTTATTTCCTACAGTCTTTCTGGATCTAATGATCTGAGGAAAACATTTAGGGAAAGCTGGATAAGGGACTGAATGAACCACTGGGAATCTCTGAAGGAGCGATGTGGAAACTGGAATGCATAAGGTAACGAATGAGGCATGATGAGCCAACGGAGCAGCTTGGCATATAAAGAAAGTAGGTAATAGGTAAGCCCATTAGTAACTAAGAACCATCAGCATATTAATCTTTGTAAAATAAAACCCTTTTAGCATCATTCCTCTAATAAAAACAAATAAACCAAAGAAGTGAAGGTTTCCCCACCTCTGATGGATTAAACCTCTTTGCCTGACATTCAAGGCTCTCCTTTATCAGGCCAGCTGACCTTTTTGATTTCCCACTTATTCTCTGCCCTATACTCATTCTCTGCTCTAAATACCCTGCTCTGCTCACTGTCCTTAGGGCATTTTCTCTTTTTCAGCCTCTTCACCCTTGCTTACCATGTGAGTTGCCTCCCCCAGGTGCTCTGATTAGAACCGTGCCTGTTTTCCAAGGCACAGCTCAAATCTGCTTTCCTCAGAAGCTTTCCTTAGCCATCAAACCTCACAGTGGGTTCTTTTCTCTGAACTTCTAGAGCATTTGAACTTCTGAAGGATTCATCTGAGACTTAGTGTGTTGGAGATTGCCTGTATGATTTGGAACTGAGAGAAGAAAGGCATGTCCTGAGCTCTGCAACTCTCAACCCCAGTTTGCCCTCACAATACACCCAAATAAGGTTAGGATGATATTATCCAGCAGCACATAAGAGCAAGGGTACAACCCCATCACGGTGAATTTCATAGACTGTGCTCTGTTGTTATACAACCACCTGCTCTTCGTTGAGGATGGAAGAGTCCACTCTCTTCTTGCCCCATAGTAATGGGTGCCATTTGTAGACAATAGGTTGAGCACTTTACATATATGATCGTGGTGAATCCCACAATGTCCCTAAGAAGGGGCGTTAGTATCTCCACTTTACAGAAAAGCAAGCTTTCTCTAAACATTCAAGTCAGCTTGTTCATGTTTATGACCCTCTCTTTAGCTGGTCAAGGCAGAGCCAGCCGTACCTCTCCACATACCTGACCCCAGGTCCTGGGCTCTTTCTGTCCCAGCACAACATCTCCATGGCCACACTGGCCACCAGAAATTTAATGACAAGAGAATTAAAGCTCAAGAATTCAGACTCTTCCTTCAAGTGGCAAGTATCTACAAGTAGGCTGCGGAAGGCGGAATAGAAATCTAGTTAGAGTCAGTGCAGTTTGAATATCAGGGGTGTTCTAGGAACATTCTAGGGTCTCCTAAGGACCTAGCACAGCTCAGTGGGTGTCCTCTTGAGTGCCGGTGGGTCCTGATTAATGTGAGATTTGCAGTGTGCAGCATCACAGGGGCACATGCACAGCCTGCAGGACATGTGAGGGTCTTCTCTTCCTTGGATACTCATTGATGTCACTAGAGGGATTGACCTCCATTTTCACCCTACTATGAACTCTTTGCTTATCTGTCTCCCTTGTTAGACTTTGAACTCTCTGAGGGGCAAAGCTGTCTTATTTACCTGGACCTGACACATAACTGGTATATAAATACAAAATAGCTCCTTCTGATTTGATGAATGAATGACAAGGAAAGGTGCTCAAGGTGGAGACAACACAATATAGTCAACTTTTATTCCACTATCAGAAAACTATACTAACTCACCCATGTTGTATTTCTTCCCTGTTGTTTATATACTATTCAGAAGTCTCAGGCTTCCCAGAGACCTTCACAAAACCCAGAACCTCCCACAGTACTGTCAAACCTCATAATTTTCAGGCCCCATCTTCTAAATTAGATTGTGCCATTTTTCAGCACAGGAGGTGTGTGCTGTTCCTTGTGCATGCCCCCATCTTTCAGGGCACTGCCTCCCACCAAGCAGGATCTATATAAATGCATGTTGAACAACAGTATTGGAATTATGGCTGGAAGCCTGTCCTAATTGTGCAATCTCCTTGAGATAATTCTTGGTGAATTCAGGTGATAGGGGAGAGGAGATCAGGATGGTGACAGAGACAGAGCGGGAAGAGTGGGCAGGATCTGTCAACTCATTGGATGTGGGAGGTGAAACAGGATGAAGAGGAAAAAAGGATTCAGAGACTTTGAACCAAGCTGATGGATTGAAGGATTATACCCAAGAGAGAAATATAGAACTTCCCCTTCCCCTGACCTTCTCATCCTCACTGAAGTTTGAGCATAGAGAAAAGATTCCTCATGAATGTCAAGCTCAAGTGTTCCTTGGAGGCAGACAGACCTGGGACAGTCAGGCACTCAGGAGAGTCCAAAAGGACAAAAAGGGAAGGTTTGACTTTGTCACTCTGCAGAAACACTTTGCTCTGCTAAGGAGGAGGAGAAGAAATTTGAGCTGAATATATTTTTGGTTGGAACAACTTGTAAGTGCTCTGTTTGATAGCAGGGTTGTTTGAATGGCCGATTTCATAACTGCACATAGCTTTTCCAAATAAATGGTGTCTGTAGAATGTTCAGGTTAATGCATGAGTCCAAGGCTCAAGAGTGTTTGCGCTTAGAGCAACTGAGCCTTCTTTCTTAATAAGTCATCTTGGCATTTTGTCAACAAACTAATTTGCTTTTCTAAGAAACTAGATTAATACTTCCTGTACTCTGTGCTATTCACAGATCTACAATGCAGTGAGAAGGGGAGAAGAAATAGAAAATACAATTGGATCTCTTCTCCATGTCTTCACAAAGCTCCCAGCCTCCGAGACAGCCCATGAAAGGATAAGCGTTAGTCCATGCTTAAAGCAGTGTGTCCGAGACACCCTATGTGAGTACCGTGCCACCCTGCAGAGGACGTCCGTATCTCAATACATCACGGGTTCTCTCCTAGAAGCGACCACATCTTTGGGAGCTAGAAGTGGCCTACTCAGTACTTTTGGAGGATCCACTGGACGAACGATGCTAAAAGGTAATATCTGAAATTTCACTTTTAACTTTCATCTTTCAGTACAGAAAGGAATCTAAGTTAACATCTATGCATGTCCTGATGGAAAATTTAGTTTACTTATTGGCAATTTTAAATAAAAGTTGCCATTTTAACAAACTATAAAAGAGGTAGTCCTTTATCAAAATCCTGTAAGATGTAAACATTCCAAGTAATAAGCATTAAGATTTTGACATTTCTTTTTCAAAAGAAGTAAATGGTTACAAGACTATCTTTAATTTAAAAAAAAAAATTATTCAGACATAGGGTTTCTCCTAGTGGTAGTCTATGACAGATGTCAATTACTGTGATAAGATGCTTGTAAACAAGTGTGGTCATGTGGTCACAGTGAAAACCAACACTGATATGGAACAGAATGAAATGTAGTTCTTCTTCCCACACAGAATCAATAGGTTCATGTTGACCAGAAAAGCTAAAGGCCATCTTCCAATGACTCCCATCTTAAAAAACAGGATAGTCAGGCATCCTGCTAAAAAATGAAAGCCAATGGAAAATGGCGTCCCTGAGCACCAGAACTTCCCAGCTACTTCCCACGAGTAGCAGACAGGCAGGTCAGAAATGGCAGTGCACCAAAGAACCTTGGAGATTTGTGCACTGCACAGCTGTCACAACCCGCTTGGCAGCCTTCCCTGGCAGGAAGCTGCCAGCCAGACAGGGACCATGCAGAGCAATGTTCCACTGCCTGGGGGCTGCCAAGAGCTTGATCTGACATCCAGCTATTTCTCTCAAGGAGAGCAGCTATTGTCCCTTCACAGCAAGCCCCAGACCTGTGGCTAGCAGGCCAGTGACCTTCCTCCCCCTCCCCACCACACACATCCTGGGCAGGCCCAAGAGGAAGTACACACCTCCCTGTGTACCATGTGGGTACCATGTTGGTTTGTTTTCTGGAGTCATTTTAACTTTTGCGGCTTGGTGATAAATGATGAATGAAGGAAAACACAAGGTGTGGGGACACTAATCCAAGAGACCAAAGGGTTTCATATGTTTTTCATTTATTCAACATATGTTTTCTGAGCCCCTACTAGGTGCTTGGTGCTGGGTAGGGAACAAAACACAGTTCCTGCTGTCACAGAGCTTGGAGTCTCTAGGTGGTAAGCAGTTTCCCCTGTCCACAGGACTCAGGATTTCTCTACCCCGTTTTGGCTCCTGGTGACGGCCAAGCTTCCATTCTCCATCCATGCTCTTCCTGGGAAGTTGGGCTGAGATTGGTATGCGGAGTTATTGTTGCTCTAAGTCTTGTGACTCTATGTGAGGGCCTCATCCTGTGATTTAATCAACTTGTGTTTGTCAGATACCCCATCTGTGCCCGGCTGTGTGTAGGTATATGGGAGAGTCTTTTTTTTTAAGATTTTATTTATTTATTTGAGAGAGAGAGAGAGAATGAGCAGGGAGGAGGGGTAGAAGGAGAAGGAGAAACAGTCTCTCCACTGAGCAGGGAGCCCAATGTGGGGCTCGATCCCAAGACCCTGGGATCATGACCTGAGCCAAAGGCAGATGCTTAACTGACTGAGCCACCCAGGCGCCCTGGTATATGGGAGATTCTAATGAAATGAAAGTCAGTTTACTTGCCCTTAAGTTGTTCATGATTCTAACGAGGAGGCCAGATTTGTGTGTACCAAGTATTCAAAGAATAATATGAGACTGGAGAGAGTTAAGTGCTAAATTATGTGAAAATGGCTCGAAGAGTTCAAAGAGTTTAGAGAGGGAGTTAATGTTCTTTGTGACAAATGGCTTGGACCAAAACACGAGACGGCAGACGAACAAAAGTCAATAGAAGCCACTTTCTTTCTTCTCCATTAATTGCAAAGGGATGGATCTCTAGGATCCCTGACCAAAGCCGCTGCCTCCAGTCCCACACAGACCTTTGGGAAGAAAAAATGAGGCTGCTTGTAGCATGTCTATTGCCCTGATAGTAGCTTGATCTCAATTGCTATTTGTACTTCTCTGTTCAGATCAGAACTTTTTTTTTTTTTTAAGATTTATTTATTTATTTTAGAGAGATGGGGAGGAAGGGGCCGAGGGAGAGGGAGAGAGAGTTCCAAGCAGACTCCACACTGAGCATGGAGCCCAACACTAGGCTCAATCTCACGACCCTGAGATCACAACCTGACCTGAAACCAAGAGCCAGACGCTTAACTTACTGCACCACCCAGGCGCCCCCAGATCAGACTTCTTTATCATTCCCAGCTCAGAGATTCATTGGACCATCAGCTAATGTGTTCTTTAAATTGGCAATTTATGCAAGAGTTGCGAGTTTCTTTAACTTTTTGTTTTGTAGCCCTTTAATGGTTTTTGGTATCCCTCTGTAAGTAGCTTCTGCTGAACAGTACAATTAGCTGACTGGCTTCTGCTTCTGTAACTCTGACTTGTTCTCTTGGAAAACTTCTCCAACTTCAGTGCCCTCTCCCGTGGGGTCTTCAAAGTCTATATGTGCTGTAGTGAACCATATGTTTCTTTAACATGCAGTGGAAGAAAATACATCCAAAAAACCATACAGGTGTTCAGAATTATAGAATGTTTATAGAATCTATAGGTTCAGCCTATTGACTAGTTGGGTCTTGAACTTCATTGGCCATATATTCCAGCAGGGGGTCTGGAGGACATGCTGGTGCTGTGACCTGGTTGCCGGCTTCACTGTGTGTCCTGTGGCATTGAGTTGGCCGAAAGCTTTCAGTTCTGTATTGCTAATGAAAATCTCTGGGAAGTATATAACACAGACTCAGTCCCCATTTTATAAATAACTTGTATTCCAGAAGTTCATTTCTTAGGGGCTGTGTGGAACTGAGAATACTTTCCTAGAGACACAGTATTAAACGTTGTGATTTGGTTGACTCTCATCCTCAGAAACCTCTTTAACCCACAACACGGTTGAAAGTTATACGCTTCCCAGGGTATTCTCTTCAAACACTATTATTGGAGTACTGAGAGCCTCCAAAGAAAAAGCAATGCAAGTGAGTTAAAAGACACTTCCTGCTTAAGGGAAATAAGTTTAATCAAGATGAAAGAGTTAAATTGAAACTTTTATGAAGATTTTCAAAAGAACTTCGGGCCATTTTAGAGATTTTGGATGTTGGCATCTAGTTCTCTTGTATGGTTAATCACATTTCAAAACTCATACTTATATAAAAGAATCAGAAATTATTATCCCCGTGGTTCCCCCACTCCCTTTTTTTAATGGAGGCTTATAAATGGAATGAAGAAGGGAAGAGAGGCCGGGCAGGGTTTAATTTTTTTCCCCCAGAGGAAAAGGGTAAGGAAGAGATTCAAACAGAATGACTTCTCCCATGAGAGAGGTCATGTTTGAAGTAAATTAAAGGGATTTGGGAAAGGTAGAGAAAAAGGAGGGGGAAAGACAAGTACTGTTTGATTCCATTCGTATGAGGCACTTAGAACAGTCAGCATCATAGAGACCAAGGGCTGATGGGGTACGGGGAATGGGGAGTCATTGTTAATGAGTATAGAGTTTCCGTTTTACAAGATGAAGAGATCTATACAACAGTGTGAATATATCTAATGCCACTGAAATATACACTTAAAAGTGGTTAAGATGCTACATTTTATATGTATTTAAACCTCCCTCCCCCCCCCCAAAAAAAGAATAAAAATTTTTTAAAAGAGGAAGAAGATGCTACATAGGTCTTTGGTCCCAGGTCTATTAAGATGTTAGAATCGAGGTTGTGGAAAAGAAATGTGAAAACAGATAGCTTTTCATGTGAACCTCAGGAGGGGGCACAAGTCAGCTCGTCTTGTGGAAGTGGGGTTGTGATTACAAGATGAGGGTTGGAGCAGCCTGCAGTAGGTGAGAATAGGAAGAGAAAATGTCCAGTCAATTGTTCACAAGTCACAAGGCATTCACAAGTCAGGAACTGGGGACTCAAGGCTTGCTTGGCCAGAGCTCTGCAGCCTTGCAACTTTACCCCAGACTACAGGGTTGTGCTGACTCTTCAGTATCTCACTGAGCTTCCACACCTCTGATGGTACAGGTGACTCTAGAAAGACAGCCAGCAATCAGGACACAAACATTCCCAGTTTTCTGCCTTCAGGACCACCAAGGATGGTCTGTCTACGAAGTCGAAAGTTTGCCAAATAACAAACATTTTCTGATGTGAAGCATTGATTAGCAAGGGTGTGCCCTGGATTACAAAGGTGTGCTGTCTCAAAATGGGAAATGGAGCATTTACACCATCTACTTCCAGTCTGGGTCCCTTTCTTCCCCTCCCCATTAACCTTGCTAGAATTTCAGGATCAACTCCCTATAGCAGTGACAGTCAAAAGAAATTATTGGCGTCAATAATCAGGAGGTTTTCTAAACCCATTACCTGTTTTTGTTTCTCCCCCCCCCCCCCCCCCCAGTGTACTCTCTACTAAAAATTACAAAAACAAGATAAAGTAAGAAGGGAGAGAAAAAAGTGAGATCACTGATATTTATATAAAACACTGACAGTAAAATTAGAAAAAAATAGTGGTAAGGGGAAGGATTTTTCGTTAGAAGGCAGCTAAGTGTTTTCAAATGTGCATATTGTACCAGCCAATATAATAAATTTGGTACATTAAACTCAATTTTTCCTCCTCAAACTGTTATTAAGTAAGTTTACAAATTAAAGGATTAAGTATTTACATATAACCAGGACAAAGCTTAGTTATCCATATTTAAATTATGTAGTAGAAAAGAAAACTCCACTGTTCATTTTAACCAGTTTGAGTGTGTGTATATATATGTAAAGAATAACTATATTAAAGTTATTGGTCATATATAGAGTGTGAATAGAATATTAATATGAAAATGAAAAGTGCCCTACATATTTAATATTCTTATTGAAAGTAGACAATATTTTGTTTCTGATAGAAAGGTCTAATAAATTTTTCCTTTATTGCAATAAGGATATTCTATTTGTGTATTTTTCTAAAATTAATACCTTCAAGGATAAAAAAAGAAGTTGTAATAAGAATACACACACACATTCAAACTATGTGACTGTGCTTCATAAATTATTTAGTTTATAAAGGCTGTCTTAGTTGACTTCCTCATAATCAGAACAATTAATCTTTACGTGCCTACCAAGTAGGGGAAGGCATATGCATACTTCTAATTCCCAGATTTAAGTTTATTTAAAGAAATCCTCTGACTTATTAGTTTTGTGGCCTTGAAATTACTTTCTTGGTGGTTAAAAGTATGCTTTATGTAATTTGGGGTATGTTTCTGTACCAGTTAATCAACTAGAAAGTATTTGTTCACTGTGGCCCAATGCTGTGTCACCTCTGGGAAGAATGTAAGGGATTACATCTGGAAGTCTTCAACTTGAACGATAACTTTTCTCACTCCAGCGAAAATGTAATATTAGGTTTTAGGTCTACTGAGGTAGCTCTTACTACCTGCCAAGAGATCTATGAAGTGCTGGGCTGCACAGTTGATGGTGGGGTCTGTAGCTCCACGGGGTCAGTAAGTTTGGTGGGTATAAGACAAAGCCCTATGCCTTGGGTCCACAGTAGTCAGGTGTCATCCAGGACTGTGACACTATGCCTGAGTGTGACCCAGGAAAGTGACTCCATGTCTAGGTGTGACCTAAACATGCTCAGATGTGACCAAGGAGTGTGACTCCACACCCAAGCATAACCTCAGAGTAAAACATCGCATGTGACCCAAGCGTGTCACTCTATGGCCAGGTGTGACTGAGGACTGTGTCTCTGCACCCCTGCTTATAACCAGGGGGTGCTTCCAAAGTACCAGGGGAGAGTAAAGTCATGTACCTCAAACGTAACTGGAGACACGATGCTTCTTTAGCCAGAACAATTATCTGTATTTTGAAGGGGAAGAAGGGTCAGGCAGAAGAATAACTTTTTTTTTTTTTTTTTTAGTTTTTTCCAGGTGACATCCCCATTACTGTTATCTCTGAAATTTTAAACTCTTCCATTTGTAAAGAGAAAATTGGGCATAGGAGCAGGTTAGAGTTGGGTAGAATTACAATAATACTACTTCTTAACATTTTCTTAGTTCTTGCTGGGTTCCAGGTATTGCTCTGAGTGCTTTGCCTGTGTAATTTCATTGAAAGCCATTCAGTGGTCCAATGAAGAAGGTACTGTTTGCTAAGGAAACTGAGGCCCAGAGACATTAAGAATCTTGCACGTGGGTATGTAGGTAGGTCAGGAGTAGTGTGAGTACTTGAATCTAGGCAGCCGGTTGAGTGCATACCATGTTCCAGGCAATGCAGCAAGCCCTTTTTCTGCATTATTTCATTTAGTACTTATTGTGGGTTGACTTGTGTCCTCCAAAAGAGGTATGTTGAAGTCCTAACCCTGAGTACCTGTGAATGTGACCTGATTTGGAAATAGGATCTTTGCAGAGGTACTCAAGTGAAGATGAGGTCATTTTCAGTGAGAGTGAGCCCCAAACCCAGCAACTGGCTTTCCCTGTTTGAGGAAGAGAAGAGACATAGAAGCAGACCCACACTGTGGTGAGTACCATGTGATGATGGAGGCAGAGACAGGAGTGGCGCAACCACAAGCCACGAAACCGCAAAGACTGCCAGCCACCACCGGAAGCTGGGAAGAGGCAAGGGAGGATTCTAACCAGAGTCTTAAAGGAGACATAGCCCTGCCAACACCTTGATTCTTGATGTCTAGCCTCTACAACTGGGAGAAGATAAATTTCTGTTGTTAGCAACCATCCCAGTTGTGGTAATTTGTTACAGCAACGCTAGGAAACTAAGACGATCCTTTTGACAGTTCTGTGAGGAGGAAATTATTGACACCAGGAAACTGAAGCTCAGAGAGTTTAAGTGACTTGCCCAAGGTCACAAAGCCAGTAGGTATGTGCAGCCAACCTAGACCAAGCTTCTCCAAGGCTCATGGTCACCACTACGGTGGAGACACGTTTGCAGCTCCCCAGTAGCAATGTCTGTCTCCACCTCATTTTAGTTGTTTGGGGTTTTTTCTAGTCACAAGCTCTGATGCTCATCCTCCTCCTATACACACCTTGCCTGGCACAGGACCAGGCATAGAATAGGTTTTCAGGGAGCTATATCTCATGATAAAAAGCTTGGATTTTACCACGTAATGAAAGACACTGAAGGGTTCTAAGGAAGGATGTGATTTGATCAGACTGGGTTTTTAGAAAGACCCATCTGGCATAAACCTTTGTGGAATCGAGTGGCGGGTGTGTTCACAGAATCAAGGAACATGTAGTCATTGCTATTTGATAATAGTTAATGGAATGAGATAATTTTAGAACCAAAAAAAGGAAATACTAATTTACACTGTAGGTTGTACAAACATATCAAACTCATACAAAATGAAAATGCAAATACATTCAGGAAGTTTTTGAACTGGCACAAAAGCCATTTGTAGTGTTTCAGTAAACCATTCTCAGCACCAGAGCCCTGGAATGGTTGCAGGGCTATGTCTGGGGCCTCCCTTACTCCTGTCTGAACTCCTCTCCCCTCGTTCCAAGGCACCAGTTGCCTTCGGGGGGTCCAGAGCCGCCCTGACTATACCAGCCCATCCACTCCTCACTTGCAGCCCCATAGTAACATAATTACCTGTTCTTTCTGTAGTGGATCCCAGCTAGGCTTGTGAACAGAGTGACCTGATGGGTTAGAATAGAGATCTGGAGTGTTGACTGATGAGGGAGACTCCCTGGGATGGACTGGGGACAGATGGAAGAGCTGATGGCAACTGGCAGAGGGAATGGGGCACACAGGTGCAAAGGCATAAGAAACACACAGTGTGTTCAGGGAACTGCTGGTCTACCAAGCTGTTCTGGCTGAAACTTGGGAAGTACAAAGGCTAGGTAGGAAGGCATGGGGCTGGAGCTGGGAGGAGAAAATAGGTCTCCGGGGGACTGTATTTAATGATAAAGAGCTTGGATTTCACTTTGTATATAACGAGAGAGATGCTGAAGGGTACTAATGAAGGGTGTGATTTAATCAAACTGGGTTTTTATTTACTTATTTTTTAGGATTTTATTTATTTATTTGACAGAGAGATAGAGATAGAGCACAAGTAGGCAGAGTGGCAGGGAGAGGGAGAAGCAGGCTCCCCACTGACCAAGGAGCTGGACTCAGGGTTTGATCCCAGGGCCCTGGGATCATGACCCAAGCCGAAGGCAGCTGCTTCACCGACTGAGCCACCCAGTTGCCCCTCAAACTGGGTTTTTAGAAAGACCCATCTGGCTGCAGTAAGGGGTGGGGCTGTAAAGAGTGTCATCCTTAACCCTGGCATAAGCATCCAAAGTATAGTTTCCTGGGGTTCCCCCCCAAACATACCGAATTAGTCTCTGATACTTCAGGTGAGTGTGCTCAGTGTGGAAGGTGGGTGGAGGGAAAGGGCAATGAGATCCAGAGACACTTAGGAGGATATTGTTAAGGCATCATTCCTGGTAGGGTGTTGTTGGCACATTGAGCCACGGGTAAAAATTACAACAAGGCCCCCCTCCTCCCTCTCCGCAGGGTGATACAACCTCATGCCCATGCATATCATCCAGGGCACAGCATGCTGGCTGGATTTCAGACCTCTTTTCCACTCGGGTAAGCACCTTTATGCAGTGCACAGACTGTTCACTGTACCAGAAAGTCTGAATCCTGGGGAGGCAGCAGAGAGGCGTATGTAAGGGGTAGAATTAATAGAATATGGGGATTGGATGGATATATTATGGATAAAGAGAGCTGAGCCTAAGATGACCATTAATGTTATCTTTTAAAAAAAATCATTTCAGATCCTTCCAGTTTGGTACACCTGGGTGGCTCAGATGGTTGGACGTCTGCCTTTGGCTCAGGTCATGATCTTGGGGTCCTGGGATGGAGCCCCATGTAGAGCTCCCTGCTCAGCAGGGAGTCTGCTTCTCCCTCTCCTTCTGCCTCTCCCCCTGCTTGTGCTCTTTCTGTCTCTCTCAGATGAATAAATAAATTCAGTTTTTTTTTTTTAAGATTTTTATTCATTTGACAGAGAGAGACACAGCGAGAGAGGGAACACAAGCAGGGGGAGTGGGGGAGGGAGAAGCAGGCTTCTCACTGAGCAGGGAGTCCGATGTGGGGCTCAATCCCAGGATCCTGGGACCATAACCTAAGCCGAAGGCAGATGCTTAACAACTGTGCCCCATAAATAAAATATTTTTAAAAATCCTTCCAATTTGTTATTCATGGTTAAAAATTAATAGGGTTTGCTGCCTGGGTGGCTCAGTCGTTAAGCATCTGCCTTTGGCTCAGGTCATGATCTCAGGGTCCTGGGATCGAGTCCCACATCGGGCTCTCTGCTCAGCGAGAAGCCTGCTTCTCCCTCTCCCACTCCCCCTGCTTGTGTTCCCTCTCTCACTGTGTCTCTCTCTGTCAAATAAATAAAATCTTTAAAAAAAATTAATAGGATTTTTGGATTGTATGCCTATTCCCACCCCCTTCCCCACCATCAGTTCAAGAAATCAGGAAGTTAAGGGTTCATTAAATACTAATTATTTAGTATAAGTGCTAAAACCTCTAAAATAGGAAACTAATAAATTCTTCATGATTAAAGAGAAAAGTCCTAATCATTGAATTCAGAAAGGTGATTGGTGAAGACAGTAACCCCAGATAGCCACTTGGGATCTCCATATTTGAGCTGGTCCTGAAAATGTCAAGTCATAGGTACAGAATCTCTGAATGGTCCATATTCCAGAAATTCATTTACACGATAGTTATTTGAAACTTTATACCTGAAGACAAAACAGCAATTAAACTCCAAGCCTTCCCCAAAATAACTTGTTTGACACAAATAAAACTGAACTCCTGAGTATTTTAAATGAAAAAGTCCTAAAAGATGATTTTTCTGTGTCAGTAATTAAATGTCCCCCCCAAAACCAAACTGGAATAAGAAATTGTTGTATTTACCCTGAACGAGGTGAGTTTAATTAGAAAACAATAAAGAGCAGATGGATAACCCTGAGGGGGAGTCAAGAAATACATTTAAATTGAAAGGTAAAGAGAGAAGTTTAAGAATAGTTTTTAAAGCTGAGGCAGTTACCATTAGAAAAAAAAACTGAAAATATATAGCTTGCAATAATTGGAAAAATGGGCCCAATTCCTCATCTTTCATTGAGGTGATAGAATATATTCTTCTTCCAGGGGAAGGGAATATATAAAGAAATACAGATGTAAACCGTTTTTAGTGTAAGGACATAACTGCCCAAGAACAGACACAGAAACAAACAAAAATGGTTACCTCCACGAGAGGTTTTTTACTTGTCACTTCCCCTCATCTATAGTGTTCGAATATTGATTTCCATGAGCACATACTACATGGATCATGTTTTAAAAGAAGCTTTTGGAGCCTATGTGAAGATTCTGATGGATTCAAGGCCCTCATCTCCAGTACCATTGTTATCAGCTGCCATACTGAAGACCATCTGGGGCTCCCATTCAAATGAGAAGACAGAGAGGAAGACCAGAGGCTTTGTTGAAGTAGGGTGGGGAGAGGGGAGAGGGGTGAGTAAGACAAGTGTGATTTCAGGCTCTTCTTTGTCCTGATAGGACTGTCAGCCTCTGAGTTTCTTCATGATTTAAAGAAATGCAATGTGAACATCAGTCTGTCTTGGATTTGAGACTTGATTTCAACACCGTGTTATCTTGAATAGGTGACTTTCCTTCTCGAGGCTTCAGTGTCGGCATCTATAAAATGAAAATAAGAGCACAACTTAATAGAGTTGTTTGGAGGATTAAATGAGATAATGTATATAAAGAACTTAGCCTAGCAGCTGGCACCTAATATGTGCTCAATAAATGTAATGATGCTGATGCAGAGGATGATGATGGTGGTCATGATTGTTGCCACCTTGGAATGCCAACCCTCCACTGTTCTTAATTCAAGTGCTCTGCTCTTAGCTCAGTCACAGATGCACACAGAAAGAGAGACATCCTCCATGTTTCCACAGCTGTAGACTCAGAGCAGTAGCATCTTAAGGGACACTTGAAAGGAGGTATCTACCGGCTGGGACCATCCTTATGTAGAGTCTTCAGTTAGGTTTTCATTAGGACCCATGCAGCAGGCCATTTATTCATTCATTTATCTATTTGACAAATATTTATTGAGTATTTACTGTGTTCAAAGCCCTGTGCTAGGTCCTGAGGATAAAAAAGTCAATAGATATAGTGTTAACTTTCAAGGAATTCACTTGCTGTTGGGGGAGATGGACAGATAAACATGCAGTTTTCAGTGTAAATATTATAGTTGAAATAAGTACAGGATGTAGAGGCTCAGAGGGAAGTTCCTATACCATCTTGAGGGAAGTCTGAGGTTTCTAAAACCACTTAAGAGCCTGGAGAAATGTGAAGCCTTATTTCGCCAAGGAAAACAAACCCTCACCATACACCTTCACTGTATGGTGAAGCTTCTGTTGTTTCTACTTCATTCTTTGTTGATATCATCTCTCCCCCCTCCAGAGTGGGAAAGATGCAAAACATTTATACCTGGGATTAGGAGCCATGTCTAAAATCTATAATTGGTACAGAATTTACTGTTCAAGTTAAAATTGGTATGTTTTTATGAAGATGCATAAAATTAAATGAGATTTTGCAGTAAATGTACTTTTTGAGTGTTTTTGTGTTATTTATTCTTTTAAAGAACAAAAAGTCATTTTAAATGAACTATAAAAATTCTTGTCCATGGGAACAGTTATAGAACATAATGGAATATGCTTATAATTTGTTTATAATAATGTGTGGGTCAGTAGCAAATATTTAAAGGGGGAAAAAAGGAATATCTCAAGTTAGTCTGAGTCTTATTTAAACTTCTGTTGGAATTGGGTCTTAAAACCAAGGAATCATAAATTAGTAATACAGTTAAAGTAGTTAAGAGGGCAGTTTAAGAGTATTTTGTCTTCAATGAACTGAATTCTAAAAGAAGATATTTTACCATCTTCAAGAAAGTCTAAAATACTTTGTCAACTAGAAATACATATTTGGTACTTAAAGACTTTTAACTCTGTATTTCATCATGACCACAAACTTTTAAAGGCATGATTCCTATAATATTAATCCCACAAGTGATTCTATGAAGGTCTGAACAAATGTATGCTTCCACCCCTCTGAGGCTGTCCCTGTGAATTTCACAGTCACCAGAAACACCCTTGGTAGCATTGCTGTGTATTTTACCTGTGTATATCCAGAGTTACATTTTTACATTAATAAGCAGACTTATCTAAAATCCATTTCAAACAGATATTTCTGTGAATTATGAGGAACATAGAAGGGAACTGAGAATACACAAAGTTTCAGAGACCTTGGCAACTCACAAGAGCTGCACTTATAAACTACCAAGTTTAGAACCAAAACCTTTAACTGGGGTGATCAGCTAGTACGGGCAAACCCAGCATGTGATCCCAAGCCTGTCTGATTCCCAAATCCAAGTTCTTAACCACTAGGAAACCATTCAGGTTCTCTCCCAGTCTCTCTCTCTCTTTCTGTCTCTCTCTCTCCCTCCATTCCCTCCCACCCTCCATCCCTCCCTCCCCCCTCCCCCGCTCTTTCTTTCTGTGTACATATGTGTCTAAGTACAACATGGAACCCCTGATTTGAATGCAGGTCCCTCTGACTATGAAACTGATCATTTTCCTGCATACCTGCCATCTCCTTGACCTAGAGACATCTGAGGACTTCAAGGATATCTCAAGCATTCTTTGATATAGGCACCTACCTATAAGTCTTCCCAATAGTCACAGCACAGAATCAACCAAATGAGAGAAGAGGAGACTCCTATTAGCTAATGAGCCAAGCAAATATATTGCTCTCTACCAAAAAAGCCACACAGCACCCAACACACAGAAGGGGCCCAGAAAATATTTGTTGAGTGAATGAATGAACAAATGAACACATGCACACAACTCTAAGCTAAAACACATGTACCTATACTAACACCAGGAGGGAACATTTGAAGCCATCTCCCCATCCTCTGAGCATCACCAACATCAAAAGTTAATTTACCAGCAAGAATGTTCTTCATGCATCATTTACAAAAATCATTTGGGCTGGTCCCAGCCCTGCTCAATGTGCAATGGAAGGTAGGTGGCAAAAGACAGAGTCCTGCCCAGTTGGGAGGTATCAGGTGGCCCACAGTGAGGTGGACAGCCATGAAATGATTTCTTGCTGGTCTGTTTCTGTCATTCCCATGTGCCCTCATACCCCTAGGCCAGTTGGCAAGTGGTCCTGAGGGTCTGATCTCTGCAAAGTGAGCTCACAGTGTTATTGAGAAAAGAGAAGAGGGAAAGAAGGAAGGGAGTCACCCCAACCTCTTCATTAGCCCTGCTTTGGAGGGTCCAGGATCTCTTTCCTGAGCAGAGAGATGAGGACACCATCACTGTTCAGCCCTCAAGTCAGGAGAGAAGTCCTCATTTCCTTCTTATCTTTTGGGAAGGCCCTCTGCCCTATGGTTATCATACCCCAGCACACCAAGAAGAGGCTGCTGGTGGTGAAAATTCCTTTACTTTACAAATAAATATTAAATACCTATGCTGGCAGGTACCACGAATAGAGTAGACATTGTTCCTACCCAAATGGAGCTTAAAGACCTGTAGGGAATCAAGTATTTACAAAAACAAATGACAGATTATAACCTGATACATGCTACAAGGGATCGGGACCTGGCTGTGTGAGACCCTCTTAAAGGGAGATTTGACCTGAGCAGATAACACCTTGCCGAGGCAATAATGTTTCAGCTGAGGGCTAAAGGTCCAACACATGTAAACTAAGAGAAAAGGTGTTGGAAGCATGTCTAGACAGAAGCAACTGTATGTGTAAAGGCCTGGTGGCAGAAGAGAGTATGGCAGGTTTGAGATTTGGATGTAAAGTGGTCTGGAGAAGTCAGAACGACAAAGGCTAACAGGTCTTGGGTGCTCACTGTGGGCAAGGTGTTATGACAGTGTTTTTAAAGTATTATTTAAAGCTAACATTTTTACATATGAAGAAACTAAGGCAAAGAGAGGCAAAACAAATTGCCAGATAATACCAGTTCTCGTTTAGGGCCCTTGTCTCTATCGCTAGAAGCAGAGGGAAGCCATCAGAGGGTTTAAGCAGAAATGAACACATGGTGTTTCAACAGAATGATTCTGATAAAAATAAACTAGAGATGCCCCCACCTGCACTACCCCTTCTTTTGTACCCCAAATTAAAATATTTACATGTAAAATCAGCATGGCTATTGAATCTGAAAATAAATGATTATTCTGAAAAAGAGACCTAGATAATACAAACTAATGTGCTGGTGTGTGGTGGTTCTGAGGAGTGGGGAATGGCCTAGTAGTCCAGCTCCCTCTACTTTCTGAGACCTGTATTCCAAGAAGTTTAGAAGAGAGCCTGGTATGACCTAGAGAGGGAGGTTGAAGACAGTCCCCTTCCAGGAACAGAGACTTAACGCTCCCCACCCTGTGCCAAGCTCAATGAGTACAATGAGTCCTATCTTACTTTTTATACCAGGGAAGCAAAACCTCCCTCATGGCCCAAATCCAGGCCATATGTGTTTTTCTTTGACAGCTGCAATAGTTTAAAATTTGGGGAATTTTGCATTAAAATGTAGAGTTCTGGCTTCTCTGGCATTCCTGGGCCACCATTCACTTTTGGCCCCATGGGTTGGCCCCTGACCCACCCTAACCATCACCCCCCATAAGACATATGAGCAGCTCCATACTCCTCACTGCTACACCTGGCACCTGCCTGACCCTGCAGCCATCTACATTTGGGACCCCATTTGGGACCCCAGATTGTATTCTGAGATTTGCACAGGCTCTGGAAGGATTTCAGGTCATGGGTTTAGGAGGCTGCGCCGCAAGTTTGGACAAAGAGGAGAAGGGCTGCAAACAAACAGGTTGTCTCTGAACTGGTTTCTGGTCAGTGTGGAGGGGGGTCTCCCTGGGAGACATAGGAGTTGTTCTAGGCAGGAGAAGCAGGTGAGATGAGGTGCCAAGGTCAGAATGAGTGCAGTGCCTGGGAAGCAATGAGGAAATGATTCTCAGCAACAATCTAGTGGGTGGATACGAGAGATAAGGTTAATTTGGAGGTGTGGTTACAGTTCTGAGAGCAAGGTGAAAATTTGCACCTAAAGTCTTAGAGAATCATAGGCTCTTAGTGGGTTGAACATTAGGAAGGTCAGACCAACAGCAGCATGTGGGGATCAAGAGCCTGGAGGCAGAATCACCCTCTGTAGGAAGGAGAGTGGCAATCACAAACCTGAATGATTATTCCCAGATTAGGAATGGTGCACCCAGAATAAAGAGCCAGAAGCTGGTGCAAGCCCATGTAGTTTCATTGGCACGGGGCGGTGGTTACAGGAAGAAGAATAGTCTTGAAAATTTAGCATCACCGGGAGAAAAATGAAATGCAATAAAAATTACAGTTGGTTAAGAATGGAGGCAATTTTACTACCAACAGAGCACCACTGTGAAAATCTCCAGGCTCGTGCCAGTGGGTAAATGCTGCTAACCTTTTCCTGGAGTCTGGGCATCTGAGTGCTCTTGTGTTGGCCCAGGCCCGCTGGCTGGGAGCAGGGCCTCCTCCGGCTTCCATAAAGCATAGATCTTGCCCAAATGTGGAAAACCTTTAGGGATATGAAAACCATTAGGGATCCGTAGCCCTGATTTGAACCAAGCAGAATAAACAAACCCTTGCCCAAATTGGAACTCGCTGGACGCCTTTCAGAGTTATCCAGGGAGAAAGGCTTGGAGGCCTCAAGGGTCTTCAAGTGGGATTATGTCTTATTTCAGCTGCTCTGCTCCAGTCTGATGAGATCCGTGCACTTCAGTCTTTGTCCTTTTCTGAAGTGTTTTAACATCTCAGTTGCAAACCCACAAATGGATTGTGTTCTAAACCTATAACATATACAGTATTTTTTTTTACCCCGCTAGTGGGATTTTAAAGCCCAAGTTAGACCTTCTGGAAGTGTGTTATATATCCAGGAACTCGGTTGGAAAAGGTCCAGAGAGCATTCACATTTTCCATAGACAGGGTCTTGCTAAGTTCCCAACCTTGATTTCTATTTTCAATATCCTTTGTCACTCTTTCCAGCCAAATAGTTTAGTTAGTTTTCTATATGCAAAGCTTCATATAATTTTGCATCTTGCTCCCCAGAACAATTAAGTGGCATATTTTCTTTTTTGATCCCAATTTTTTAATTAATCTGGGGAGGCAGATTCAGAGAGAATTATGAATATTCATTCACTAGTCAACTCAGTGCCTACTAGGGGGCTGGACACAGGCAATTTGGGGACAGCGAAGGGGGGTGGACTGAAGAAGAGGAAACAATTCCCCTAGTCACTCATATTCATGATCCACTAAACATGGAGTTGGACAGAGAGCTAGGAAAGCAGGACACAGAGCAACTAAGAACCCAGCCCTACATGGTCACGAATTCAGAGGTCAGAGAAGCATAATTTGAACTAATCTTGAGCTAGACTGGAGCTATTACCCTGTCTCTAGTCTACTTCTAGGAATTACACTGTAATAAAGCACAGTACGAAAAACATGTACTGAAGCTGGCCATGGCTTTGTTCTGGCCAGGGATAAAAACAATGAAAAAGGCACTGTTCTTAATCCCTAGGAGTTGGTGATTTAGTTGACAGACTGAGGTGTGAACATGTGGTTACATTGTACAGTGATACATATGAGGCTAAGGTTAGTGTGCCCTTTGGTGACAGACAGACCTAAATCCCACATACAAGCTGTGTGACCCAGGGCAGATGACTTACCTCCTCTGTTCCTAAGTTTCATCATCTTATAAAATGGGGACAGTGCAGATACTTGCCTCAGAGAATTAGAATGGTAAAATAAATGAATCTAATGAATATAAGGTGATTAGTACACTCAAAAATAAAAACAAACAGACCAAAAAAGACAGAGATGGGACAAAGAAAACATTCCAGAAATACTGAGAACAAAGGCTTAGCTGCAGAATGGTTCTCCAGACCAGGACTAGCAAGGAAAGGGTCAAGTTTGGCAGGAGCGGCGCAAAGGAACCTGGAGAGGACTGTGAGAAATGGAGCTGTGAAAGGTGCCCTGGTCTAGAGGCTTGTCTGGAGCTGTGGGTGGGCCCTGGGTCAAGGCAGACCCCAGCAGGAGGGGGCTCTGGACGGTAATTCTTCCTGGCGCTTGCTTTCAGAGCTCATTTCTCTCATCCACACCCACTCCTCCCTACCATTCCAAGCTGCATCAGCCACAGACAGCACCTCACCTGGAAGGTCTCTCTAATCTTCCTAGCTTGAGCAGTGGAATAATGCACAGAGAAACCCTTCTCCTTCTCGAGCTCAGGCATGAGAAAGTTGGAATGTTTAATGCCAACTCTTCCTTTCAAAAGGAAAAGAGAGAAAAGATGGGAGGAAGGGAGGAGGAAAGGGATGGATGAAAGGAAAGGAAGGGAAATGGATCCAGAAGCGGGCAGGGAACGGTATACAGATGGACCAAATTAGCGATGTTCAGCAAAGCACAGACTTACCACCTCATTTATCAAAAGCGGGTCCCAGATCAGCCTTGCCAATGGATTCCACTTGTAGGACTTCCTGTTCTTCTTCCCATCCTTGCTTCTTCCCTGAATATCTGAACTTGGAGAGATTGCATGAGCTATCTGAGGAAGGGTCTGCAGACATGGCTGCTGCATCCATCCCAGAACCTCTGAGTTCTCCACAGATGGCCCCAGGTCTTGGATCCCTTTGACCTTGGGCGGTGTCACATCCTTTGTGCTTATCAATCTTTCTGTGTGTTTATTGGGTGACAGTGACTGAGCTCTCCTCTCTGCAGGCGCTCTGCCTTGGGCTGGAGACAGCAACATAAGGTGTAGGAGGCCCAAACAACAGTGCCCAGCACTGAGAAAGGACCCAGGGCTACCTAGAGAGAGTACCTTTCTAGCACAACTAGAGTTCTCAGAGGTGACTGCTTAGTGCCTACTTGGATACAAGTTTCGGTGATGTTGTTTTTCAAAAAAAAATCTTTATAGCTTTATCACTTTGAACCTAAAATCAAAAAGCCTATATTGCTTTAAAAATAGTAAGATTAATCTTTTCTACTACTCAGTACAAATTAATGAGAAACCATGTATTTATGAACTGGCCAATGTATAATAAAATAACTTTGATTTAGGTTTCTTTCTTGAAAATGGATTTTTGAAGTGCAATTTCAAAGTGCCACTGTGGGGGGACCTCAGATTTGATTATTCAGTCTCTCCAAGCCTTAGTTTTCTGTATCCACAAAGTGTAAATAATAGGCTTGTCCTATAAATCAAAGGAATGCAGAGGCATCTGATTTGTTGACTGTAAGCCGTTATACAAATGTAAGCTGCCTTTGCTACTACCATTAATAATTGCGATGATGAACGATGACTGTGTTTATGGCCCTGGGTGAGGTGTGTGAAGCCAGCCAGCTCATCCTCTGCTACATCTGGATGCTTCTGTGTTGGCCACTTCTAGAAACTCCTTCAGACCTGAGCTTCTCAAACTATAATGTGCATATGGGTCCCCTGGGAAACTTGTTGAAATGCAGATTTGGATTTACTAGGTCTGGGGTGGGGTGAGATTCTGAATGTTTATGAGGTTCCCTACCATGCAGTCGCTGCTGGGCAAGGCCCTCCTGTTGAGTAGCAAGACTCGAGGTTCTCTCAGAAATTCCCATGGCTTCTTTGTCTCCCACCTTTGCCGGAGGAGAGCTGACTCACCTTTCAAGGGCCAAGGGCTTCCCTGCCAGGTCCATACCCGGTCCTGGAGAAGGAAAGCTATCCGCTGCACAGAGCAAAGACCCCATCCTCCTGCAGCGCACTTCGCTTGCTGCCACATGCAGGAGGCCCAGTGTTTGTTCCCCGTTCTCCTGTGTGTTCATTCCACCATTCCTTGAGGTCTGACCTTCAGCTCTGAAGAGGTTTTAGTTCACCTACTCTGCTTGAATCTGTCTTTGAACCCTGGAGCACTGATCTGAGCCAGTCAAGTTCACAGAAAACTGACTGCAAAACCCAAATGCACTTTCCCAGTTTCTGAGAGCCACCTGCAGCTCAGTCAGTTCAAGTATCACACACACCAGGAATGATGATGATGACTGAATCGGGAAGGACGTGCCATAAACTATTGGGAGGGCTTTACCAACACCAACCTCACCTGAAGGTGTGGTTCCAGAACCAGCAGAAATCTTGGGCCTCACCTGACCTCATGAATCAGAATCTGTGTTATTTTAAACAATGGAATCCTCAGGTAAAAACATGGGTTCAAGTCCTAGCTATGCCACCCATGACTCCTGCAACTTTAATCTTTTCTCCCCTACCTTCCGTCCTCAGTCCCTTGGTCTCATTCAGTTTCAGGGTCAACTTGTAAAGACCTCAAATCCTCTTCATTGATAAAGATTTTGGGAGTTCTCTTTGGTGCCCAGGATTAGTGGTCAACAACTCTAACACTCACTCAGAGTGGCTGGACGGAGTTCCAGTTTGTGATTGTTCCTCTAGACACCACGGGGCTAGCATGTTGGGTCCCTTTAGGTGAAGAAATTACAGAGTAATTAGATATGACCCATCAGCTGTCAGAGAATATAATCTCCTTGTATTATTTATATCTGTAACCGTAGACAAAAAGGAAGTCACCCTGAGAGAAAGAACACACCAGTGAGTAATTGGACCTTTAACAGAATGAAGAAGCCACATGTCTTATGTGTATTTATGACCTATTTCCCCCGTACCAACACTCATGTGCCTGTAAACAGGTAAATATAACACACTCCCAGTGTGTATGACAACCTGCTCAGAGTTCACATGGAAACATGCCAGTCTTCCATTAATGGCCCAAACACTTCCGAAAACAACCTGGTGAGGTACGATCATGATTCCCATTTCAAAGATGAGAAAACTGAGACCTAGAGGCTATACGTTGATGCCCCTGTAAATTTCCCTTATCTAAGAAATTGAGAAGGGGAAAGACAGCAGGTGGCTTTACCCTCTGTTGTCCTGAACCATTCCCTTCTGGCTTTAAATTTGCCTGCCCCAGTCCACAAACCCAAGCCTCTGTGGTGAGGCTGAATGGGTGCTCCTGTTTTAGAAGACATTTAGGGAACCTCGTGGTGATCCCACCCCCTTCCAACCTCAGAGGTTTGCCAAAGTATTCATTCCATGTATGATATTTTACTTGTGAGGCATTTAGGAAAGTTTATTTTCCTCATCTTTTCCTATCTTTGATGATGTTTGTACTCCTTCTTAGCTAGGAGTTTACAGGAAGATGAGTAGATGGCCTGGTCTGCTCTGAAAGATTAATTACAGGGTTAAGCAACTCAAGAGTGAGGAGCAGGGGTTTGAACTTGGCTCCATCCCACTTCAGAGACCTGGCACCGGAGCACATTCCTGTGTTGCATCTGGAGCCCAGGGCTTCTCCTTCACCTCCTCCTTATTCCCTCCTGCTTCTGGCAGGAGGCACATGAATGAAGGTGCCCTTAGGGGTGAAGCCCTGGTTTGGATGGTGAGAGCTGGCAATAATCCAGCAGCAATCACGGATACCGATGCTGGTCAGCCGGGACTGTCCATGTCTGGCGGTAGGCACCAGCACCTCCTTTGTCTCTGCTGCTCATACTCATGGGAGAGAGGCCAACAACTGTTCTTCCAGTTCCTATGACTGTTTTATACCAAATCAGAAAGGAACAGACCTTAGGAAAGAAGTGTGGGGTTTCTCCAGGACATGTATAAACCTCTGTGTTTTCTTTACACATTTTATTGGGCTGGCCTCCACTTTTCTCCCACCTCCCACCGCCATCGTGGACACCACCTCCCAGGGCCAAATGGCCTTTCTAACTCCTGAGATGTTGGCCTAAGAAGGGTTTTATAAGGATTCTTCTTGGTCTCTCACAGCTGAGGACAATCAGGAGGCTGTTGCAGACATCTACACAGGTGGTAGTTGAGAGAAATCAATGAAAGTGGGATGGAAGGGACTAATTCTTGGGACAACTGATGGATGAATGGATTTGAACTCTTCCCAGGACACTGAAAAATAACAGACGCCTCCAAGATTTGGGACCTGGGGAGATGAAAGTGGTACCATTAAAAGAAAGTGAGAAGTATATCCATTTTGGATATCTTGACTTTGAGATGCTGGAATGTTCAAGGAGATGCTCCCAAAAGCATCAGCATTGGATCTGAGTGAGAGGTCAGGACTGGAATTATACATTTGTAAGTCATCTGCTTAGCTGTGATGGTGACAGCTTGAGATGAGCTTTTCTGGAGGAGAGAGAGAGAGAGCCAAGCAGAGGACTGAGACATGTACAGTTCAGGCTGCGGGGCTGCAAGTAGGGGCAGAAACCACTGCCATGGCTGGAGAGTTAAGAGGAAAGCCAAGATAGTGTAGTGCCCTGAGCCAGGACTCAAGAAGGTCCATGGTGTTGGGCTTAGAGTTGTGGATTATGAAGCTCATGCTACATAATAACTCTCTGTTGATTTAATGCACCAAGTCATAGTGTCCTCAAATCTGTTGTTAGCTACTGTGGCATCACCATTTTTTTCCTGTTAAGGTGGGTTTGCTTTTGTCAATAAATGTCTTCTGCTTACATCATCAAACATAGTCAAAAAGCCATCTACTTACATCATCAAACATAGTCAAAAAGCAATTAACTGCATAATTAAATACAAAACAGTTCCTGTACAGCCTCATCCACTACTGGATTGAATTCCCATAGTAAGTACTTAATGAGTACTTGACTTGAAATAGTACTTGGTCAACAAGTGAGGCATTGTGAATCTTATGACCTTCCAGGTTTTGGTCCCATTTCAGTTGAAAAGGGAAAATCGACAGTTTGAATATGTGTATAAATTAACCTCAAGTACCCAAAGTATGATCCTGGCCTCACTATCTACTACTACCTGTGAATAATATTAACCTTTGTGAGTTTCTTCAGCTGTAAAATGGAATACTAATCTTACTTAGGCCACAGAGTTGCTGATTGGGCTAAAGGAGATAATTAAGTAAAATGTTAGCAAGTAATACTACCAGTACCATTCCTATTGCCTTTTAAGGGAAAAAAAAATTTTCCAGGCCCATATGTGTTTTTCTGATTAAGTGACTTTGACCTATCTAAAGTCTGGTCCAGGTCATTTCTGCAATAAAATGTACTAAATTAGAAATAACATGTACCAGTTTTCTTTTAAGTTATAGAGCTATTTTAATTGATACTCATATCATCAAGTGTTGAATATGTGATTATAATAACAATAATACAGAGTACATGTTCAACATGGATTTTAAAAATATATATTTCCTTGAAAACAAACATAATTTTTAAAAATATCATAGTGTTTGTGATGTGAAGTCATGGTTACAGTCACATCCCAGTTTGTCATCTATTCTTGTCCAATGCACAGGTCCAATTTAGGGCTAGACTTGCAGATAGACAATAAATATCTGGTGGTCTTGTACAAGGCTCTTCTCAGACTGTTCTTAAACATGTAATATAATACTGAATGGACAGTTAAAAGGTATGAAAACCAATCAAAGTAACACACCATATTAATAGCATAATGGATAACAACCACATGATCATCTCAATAGATACAGAAAAGGCATTTGACAAAATGTGACCCCCTTTTATGAAAAAACACCCAACAAATAAGAATAGAAGGAAACATCCCCAAATTGACAATGTGTATTTATGAAAAATCTACAGTTAACATAATGCATAATTGTAGAAAACTGAAAGTTTTCCACCTAAAATCAGGAGCCAGACAAAGATATCTATTCTCACCACTTCTATTCAACATTATACTGGAGATGCTAGCCAGGGCAATTAGGCCAGGAAAAGAAATAAGAGGCATCCAGATTGGAAAGGAAGCAGTTAGACTATCTCTATTATCAGATAACATGACCTTATATGTAGAAAATCCTAAGGAATCCACTGATACACTATTAGAACTAATAAATTAGTTCAGCAAGGTTGCAGGATATAAGCTCAGTTGTAATTCTGTACACTAGGCATGAAAAATCAGAAAGTGAAGTTAAGAAAACAATTCCATTTACAACAGTATCAAAACCAATCAAATACTTAAGAATAAATTTAACAAGGGGTGCCTGGGTGGCTCAGATGATTAAGCATCTGCCTTCAGCTCAGGTCATGATCCCAGGGTCCTGGGATTGAGCCCCACATCGGGCTCCTGGCTCAGCGAGGAGCCTGCTTCTCCTTCTGCCTCTGTCCCTCTCCCTGCTCATGCTTTCTCTCTCTCTCTGTATCTCTGTGTCTCAAATGAATAAATAATATCTTAAAAAAAAAGAATAAATTTAACAAAAGAATTGTAAGACTTATATGCTAAAAACTACAAAATATTATTGAAAGAAATTGTATAAGACAAAGAAATGGAAAGACATCCTATGTTCACGGATTAGAAGATTAATATTGTTCAGATGACAGTACTCCCCAAAGCAGTCTCCTGATTCAGTTTCATCCCTATCAAAATTCCAGCAGCCTTTTTTTGCAGAAATTAACAAGCTGATTCTAACATTCATATGGACTTTCAAGGAGAACCAGAATAGCCAAAATAAGTTTTTAAAAGAAGAATGAAGTTGGAGGACTCACACTTCTGATTTCTAAACTTATTGTAAATATATGGTAATCAAGCCAGTGCAGACAAAATGACAGACATATATGTAGATCAATGGAATAGAATAGAGAGCCCAGAAATAAACTGTAGCATATCTGGTTAAATTATTTTCGAGAAGGATGCCAAGATCATCCAGTGGGGGAAAGGACAGTCTTTACAACAAATAGTGCTAAGAAAATTGAATATTCATATATAAAAAAATGAAGTTGGACCCTTACTTTCCACTATATACAGAAATTAAAATAGATCAAAGACCTAAATGTAAGACCTAAAACTATGAAACACGAGGAGAAAAGCTTCATGACATTGGATTTGACAATGATTTCTTAGATATGACACCAAAGGCACAAGCAACAAAAGAAAAAATAGATAAATTGGACTACATCAAAATGAAAAGCTTTTGGCATCAAAGAACAAACACTATCAGTGGAGTAAAAAGGCAGCCCACAGAATGAACTAAAATATTTGCAGATTACATAAATAAGAAATTAATATCCAGAATATATATAAAACTCAACAACAAAAAGACAAACAATCTAATTCAAAAATGAGGAAAGAACTTAAATAAGTATTTCTCAAAAGAAGGTATGCACATGACCCATAAGCACATGAAAAGATGCTCAACGTCATTAGTCATTAGGGATATGGATATCAGAACCATAAAATACCACTTCATAGCCACTAGGATGGCTATAATTAAAAAAAAGAAAAGAAATGTTCACCTGGAGGTAGAGAAATTGGAGTCCTATACACTAATGATGGGAATGTAAATTGGTACAGCCAGTGTAGAAAACAATTTGGGCATTCTTCAAAAAAAATGCTAAACATAAAGTTACCATATGATCTAGCAATTCCACTCCTAGGTATTTACCCACAAGAAATGAAGAAATATTCACATACAAGTTTTTGCACAAATGTTCATAATAGCATTATTCATGGTAGCCAAAAAGTGGAAACAACCTGATTGTCCATCAACAAATGAATAGATAAACAAAATTTGGTATATGCATAAAATGGAATATTATTCAGCCATATAAAAATAAGTGAGGAACTGATTCATGCTATAATGTTGATGAACCTGGAAAATATTATAAGTGGAAGAACCCAGACCAAAAAGGCCACATATTATATAATTCAGTTACGTGAAATATACAAAGTAAGCAAATCCATAGAGACAGAAGGTAGAATAATGGTTGTCAGGGGCTGATGTGGCCCGGGGAAGGGGGGTGGGGCATTAGGAATAATTGCTAATGTGTACAGGGGGTGATAGAAATGTTTTAAAATTGACTAGGGTGACAGTTGTACAGCTCTATGAATATACTAAAAAAAACCACTGAATTGTACACTTTCAAAGCTGAATTTTATGGTATGTGAATGATATCTTAATTTAAAAGAAAGAATGGACATAAATAGCTCAGCGATATTTTAGCATGGAAAGATTTAACTCTGAGACTGCCCTGACATCTTGATGGGGTTTGCTGATAATGCCAAGCTAGAAGGGATGTGAAAGTTCTCTTTACAGAGGGAAGAGCTACCAGAGCCAGGAACAGCAGGGGTTTGGTGGAGGGGCTTTTTAAAATTGGGTAATCTGTTAGTACAATGTATAGCAAGATTTACAGACATTTCTTTTTATATGAACAAATGAGGTGTCATTAGGGATCTTTAAAAAAATTTTTTTTTTTTATTATGGTAGGCACAACACCAGAGGGTACGAGTTGCAGGTTATAAAAACAAAGCAAAAGTTTCCATAGCCTGAAATGATTTGATACATGACAGTCTCTTCCTCTGGCTTCAAAAATGAAAGGCCCCATAATTCCTTCTTCCTCTTTCAAATGATGACTTAATGATGATAAAAATGACTAATTACTGAGAGCTGAATATGTATGAAACTTCTTACACACATTTTCTCATTTTAACTTCCCCATCATCACTGTGACATAGTTGTTGAGAACTTACCCAAGATCATGCAGCAAGTCAGTGCCAGAGCTGGGCTGCAACCCCACATCTGTGTGATCCCAAGACCTCACTCATAACCACTGGACTGTGCCGTCACTTTCCTCTGGAGGAGAATTCCCCCAAGCGTTTACAGCTCCTGAGATTCTAGCTACACCAAATAAGGAGGCAGTAGTGTGGAGAGGAAGTTCTGTGGACTGGGAGTCCAGGGCCTGATTCGAGTCCAGCTTTGTCCTAATCAGCTCTGTGACCTTGGGCAAGAAGCTTGACCTCTCAGAGGCATAGCTTCCTGATTGTAAAGTGTGGAACATTCATCCCAACTACCCCTGTAGTTCCTTCCAGCTCCAGCATTTGGTCTGAGTCCAGCTTGATTTACCTACCACTAAGAAGACGTCAGATTCAGTTGTAACAGAGACACTAAGGAACAGAACCTTCAAGTCAGTGGTGGGTGATGTGGGGAGCCTGGTCTTTGGTGTCAGTCTGATGTGGCGCTGGTTCCATCGCTAATCTCAGTGTGACGTTGAGCAAGTTCCCTAACCTCTGTCGCCATCTGCTAAAATGGGGATAATGATAGCATAGCATGCTATGCCATCTGCACAGAGGGTTGTGAGCACTGAGTAAGATTTCTTTTTTTTTTTTTAAAGATTTTATTTATTTATTTGACAGAGACATAGTGAGAGCAGGAACACAAGCAGGGGGAGCGGCAGGCAGAGGGAGAAGCAG
>NC_058408.1:121726499-121776157 GCF_002201575.2 Neomonachus schauinslandi
AGGAACACAAGCAGGGGGAGTGGGAGAGGGAGAAGCAGGCTTCCCGCGGAGCAGGGAGCCCAACGCGGGGCTCGATCCCAGGACCCTGGGGTCATGACCTGAGCCGAAGGCAGACGCTTAACGACTGAGCCACCCAGGCGCCCCTGAGTAAGATTTCTGTAGGTACTAGTACATAGTAAGTACTAGGTATTATCTATTTCCTAATAATATAGTAAGTAGTGGGACCCCTGGGTGGCTCAGTTGGTTAAGCGTCTGCCTTCGGCTCAGGTTATGACCCCAGGGTCCTGGGATCCAGTCCTGCATTGGGCTTCCTTCTTACCGGTGAGCCTGCTTCTCCCTCTGCCTGCCATGCCCCCTGGGTGTGTGCTCTCTCTCTCTCTGACAAATAAATAAAATCTATAATAAGTAGTCATTATTATATATTATATAATAGTTGATTTATGATTATTATTATTGATGGTTATAATTATAGCAGAGAGACACAAAATCCCTTAAGGGTAATTAGTGTATGTTTAAGTAGCCCAGCCAGGTCGGACTCTGGAGTTCAAGTGGCCTGCATGGGCTCGGTTCTAGAATCATCCACATCTACTGGGTCAACTACCCCTGAGGAATTTGCTGCTGAGTGGAAGGGCATTAGATTGTCACCAACACTCCAACTTCCCTCCTGTTGCCTTTGAGTTACTAATGCCATTCTCACAACACCATATCCCAGCTTGCCATATGAATTTTAGCTCAATTAATTTTGTTTACCCAAAGTAGTCAGAAATAGATAGGTAGTCAATGAGAGACACTGATAAAACTGTTAGTTGATGTGCTGTAAAAAGAAAAGAAACTTCTGTTGCCTGGAAGCTTCCCAAAATGGGTAGGGACCTGTTAGTAGATAACATAATAAGCATAATGTGATATATTTATAATAACCTTTATCACAGTGTTATTTATGATGATAAGACATTATAAATGTAACATTGACTACTAGAGAGCCATTAAAAATATTAGAAAGCTAGTTTTAGAGCTGGGGAAATGTGAACTGGAGAGTATGTTTTTTAAAAAGGTTAGAAAAAAGTATGTGCTCTGATCCCTAACTTGGTAAATACTGTATTTGTAGAAAAAAATCAAACACATGAGATGTTGCAACAGAAATATTAACAGAGATTATCTCTGGGTATGGGATTATTGATTATTTTAATTTTCCTCTTTATGCTTCTCTACGTTTTCGATACTTTCACAGTGAGCTCATATATCTTTGGAAATCTGAAAAGCAGAAGTTATTTTTTCTTTTTTTTTTTTTTAAAGATTTTATTTATTTATTTGAGACAGAGAGAATGAGAGAGACAGAGAGCACATGAGAGGGGGGAGGGTCAGAGGGAGAAACAGGCTCCCTGCCGAGCAGGGAGCCCGATGCGGGACTCGATCCAGGGACTCCAGGATCGTGACCTGAGCCGAAGGCAGTCGCTTAACCAACTGAGCCACCCAGGCGCCCAGAAGTTATTTTTTATTAATAATAATTGTCAGATTTTTTTTCTGCTCTGAGGCTTTTCAGTCTACTAAACTGTTTTATCTGAATATGGCTTAATTTTCAATCTAAGCATATTGTTTTTTCTTTTTTTCCTTAAGTACCAATTTAGAAATAATATGCTTCGTTGATTTTGTGAACTTATCTTTTTCATTGTAGTACTGAGGGCAGGCCAGACACATTTGTTACAAGATTGATTTGTTACTCTGAAAACCAATAACAAATAATGAGAAAGAATCACCAATTACCTAACCTTTCTCTAAACCCATTTACTTCCCTGTTGAAAAGCAATTTTCAACTCTGCCTGAGATTAGTGTCTTTAAGCCAACTCCTAATCTTTTATAAAAAGAAATCAACATCCTTCTTCTCCTGTCTTATTTTATAATTGGAATTGTACCACTCAATGTCTGTTATATGTGCAATTGATAAATCTAATGCTTAACTTAAAAAAAATAGACTGTCTACAAAATTAACTGAATCAAAGAAAAATGGATACAGTAGATACGATAAAAAAATTTTCTACTTTCTTCCCTAATTTTAATTTGAAGTAACTTTTCAAGAGCAATATTGTGATATTTATTGGAAAAAAATCTGAACAGCGCAGATGCTGAACCAGGTTGTGTCTGTGAAAGGACTTGAGGTTTTTCCTCTGGATGATTTTTTCAGATATCATTTTGATATATTTTTTAAACACTGTCGTGTGTACAGTAGAAAAAAGTTAAACAAAACAAAATGTGCCATCTATAAACATTGTTATTAGTTTGATGTGTACTGGACAGATATGCAAACATATACCTACATTTGTAAAATTATTTTCCTCCAGTAGGATCGTATTTTGTTGTTCCCAGCGTGGTTTTTTTAACCTAAATTTATCATGAAAAAAATGTCAATGTCAGTACATATAAATTACCTCACTCTGTTTATATTTTTACAAGAATTTCTGTCAGATAAAATCCTAGAAGTGGAATTGCTAGGACAAAGTGTGTACTGTGTAAGTTTTGGTTTGCCTTCCCAGAAAGCTTATGCCCGTTTCACCAGCACTCACGGAGAATGAGAATGAAAAGTAATGTTTCAGAAGCAGAGCTACATAGCAGGTCCTCCCAAAGGTTTGCCTTGGTTCAAAAACAAACTCACAAATAAATGCGAAGTTACCATCAAAATATAACACAAGTACTATGCTCTATATTTCACTGAAGTCAGATTCCTGTAAGGTCTAATCCTGCTATTAAACAATAAAAATTGAATTGAGTCAATTGAAGATCTAGTGGCTTTATTAAGTGACTGATCTGTGAATCGGACAGTGTCCCATCTAGCAAGTAGAGTTGCACAAAATGGAAATTTTTTAGGGGCACCTGGGTGGCTCAGTCGGTTAAATGACTGCCTTCGGCTCAGGTCATGGTCCCAGGGTCCTGGGATCCAGTCCTGCATCAGGCTCCCTGCTCAGCGGGAAGCCTGCTTCTCCCTCCCCCACTCCCCCTGCTTGTGTTCCCTCTCTCTCGCTGTGTCTCTCTCTGTCAAATAAATAAATAAAATCTTTAAAAAAAAAAAAAAAGGAAATTTTTTATAGGGAGGTGGGTGAGGCAAGAGGTTATTAGTAAAAGAAAAGAAGGATTGTTGCAAGCCAGATCACCTTCCCTTGGGGAAAAGGGCAGGGGGTCTTATTAGGTGGATTACCTCATCTTTGTGTGGGGTGGGGGGCAATAGAGAGGGCCCACGTGACAAATGACCTCGTGGGTGCTGACCAGAAAATTCCAGATTGATTGGCTTAAAATCCCACTCCTGGAGGGGTCGACACTGCAGTTAAATCCTGGTTTACTCTCTTGGTGGGCAGATGACTCCACCGAGGGCCTGTGGCTTTTTTTTTTTAACAGACTCAGCAGGATATCGGGGACTCCATCTTCCTTGCAGAAGATCCCTCAGAATGCTGAGGGTAACAGAGGGCTGACCTTTGGAGTCAGAGCTGAGTTGTAGTTCTATCCCCCTCTCAGTTGCAGAGTGTCTTTAGACAAATTGCTTAACATCTCTGACGTCTGTTTTGCCATCTATAGAATAGGGATAATCACCCTTGCCTTACAGCATTCTTTGTAAGAATTAAATGAGTTTCTTGGTGCCAAGAGCTAATAAATGGTGAGGAGCAGGAGGTCGGTGAGGAGCTATTATTCAGATGCTAGAAAAGGATTAGGGTATTAGCTGAGGGCATCCTGGATGATAAAGTTATTAAAACATTTGCAAAAATCCTTGATGAAATTGCTAACATTCTAGTTAGTATATGCTATGTAATATTACACCTTCTTCCTCCATCCCCCATTTCCCTCCTCCCCTACCCTGCATTATACTGATCCTCTCCTAGAATGTAGTTATGTGAACAAGGATCTTTTCTTTTTCACTAAATCCCAACATTAGTGTAGCCTGAAACAAAGTCTCGCACATTGTAGGCACCCAATAAATGAATGAATGAAATTTCTACTTGAGCCTTTCTTCAACCATTCAGATGTATTGGCAGCTAATAAGGCTGGCCCTTGGACAGAGATCACACCCAAGGTAACTCAGGCTTGGCTTGGGGTAATGCAGAGTCCTGGGCCAGGAGCCAGAATCTTCTGGTTCCTGCTCAGCTTTTGCCAGTTCCAAGGCTGACAACTCATGAACTGGGTCCTTGGGCAAGTCACTTAGCAGCTTAACTCAAGCTTTGTAAAAAATAACATTAGCAATGCCTGCCTGTCATGACATCCTCACATTATGCAAGAGATTAAATGAGATTCCTTGGTAAACTCTAGGTTTTTGTGTAAGGCATAGCAAGAAAGACCAAATGCTTTTCGTTTTGATTGGGACCAAAAAGCAAAGAGAGAAATAAATGGGAAGTGGCAGATTTTACTGGGCTCGAGCCCAAGCCTGAGGCTTTGACCCAAACTAGCATTTCTGAGCAAGTGCAAACTCTGAGGGAAGATGTGGATTTTGGGGGGAGGGAGTTCCCCAATGGCACTGTGCCCCAGGGCATTGGGTGAACAGTTATCAAGGAAAAGTGCTTCCCAAGTTTAGAGGCTTTTCTGGATATTTCTGGACTGCACAATATGCAGACAGCCCCTGGAAATGGCAGCTTATAATCAAAATCAGGGGCTTTCTGAGTACCAGACAGGAAGCCAGGAATGAGAGGACTCTGGGGATGGCAGGGGGGATGCCACTCAAGGGAAGCCATGGGCCAGATTTCCCTCCCTGGAGGCAAAGTGATTGCCTAGATCCAACCAGAGACCCCAAAGTCTAGGGTGATATATTTTTATGTAGATATTTAGATCCTCCCACTACCCACATGGTTTCTTCATGGACCACACCTGTTCTGTAGTGCCTTCTGGAAAATAAAGCTTCATTCCTTATTTTCTACAGTGATGCTCCATCTCTTCTAATATATGCTGCAGCCATCAGGAATAACCTGCAGTTTTCTAAATAAGCCACAGTGTCTCTCACCCTCTGACCTTTGCATAGAGTTCCAGCAACAAGGCAGACTAAACTTCCTTGGACACTAACTAACCTCACAAACACCTTAAGCCCTGTTCCCCCAGTGAGAATCACTGAGTATGATGATATAAGTTGTGAAGGTGCTGTAATTCCCACATAAACAGTATATAGACAAGGTTGAGGAGAGCTACTGTGTGCTATGATAGGATAGTCCTCTTGTGGGAATTATTAAAGACTCGGAGAAGTCCTGCAGTTACAATTGAGACTGTGGGGGACGAATCTTGCTTAAATTTGTTTAACCCAGTATGTCTCTAAATTATTAACGAAGGAACCATGCTCTGCATAAATTCAGTGTAACACTCTTTGGAAAATACTGGTTTAAAGCATGGGAACGTTCTTTCGAACTTATAAGAAGGAAAGGAAAGGGCACCTTAAGTTTCTGGGTCCTATATTCTAATGCAGTTGTGCTGGTTGAAGTGATGATTCCAGACTAAGAGGGAGAGGTGTTCACCCTCTAGGGTTAAATCCTTCATCTCTGGAGTTTGAAGAGTTTATTTTATCAGATCATTCCAAGGAAACAAGCACAAGAAGTTGATTTATACTGACTAATATTGCTCAAGATGCCTCTAAAAACGAGAATGAGAGTGTGGCATTCTGTTGTTCCATGAGGTTATATGCTGAGCGATCAGGAACATGAGCTCTGAAGTCCAGTAGACACTGATTCAAATCCCAGCTCCCAGCTTACTTCTTCTGTGACCTCATGTGAGCCTCACATCATAATACTATCTACCTCCTGAATTAATCCATATAAAATACTTAGTTCAGGAAGTTAATAATTAAGCAGAGAATCAGAACTTGCCGACACTGTGTCTCATGGTAAATATTTCCAGGTTGTGACTGTGTCTAGAGATACAGCCCTATTCTACTGTAGAATAGCTATTAACTGAAGAACATAGAGCTGAGAGCAAACCTTGACTGTGATTAAGGTGGATAATTTTATTCACCATACGTTTTCTAAAAACTTTCTCACAAGAGAAGAACTGCAGCTTCTAGAGGGCTTTATGAATTTTGCTCCACAACCAATGAGGAAGTGCCAGGGGGTCATAGAACGACAGGGTCTCCCATCCATCGTAGAGTTGCCCATCTGGCAGAAAGGAGGGTGTGATGGTGATGCAGAGCCGTGAGTTGGGGCCATGTGGCATGGGAAGGGGAAGAAGGAGATTATAAGGAGCGCCCAGCAAGAACGAGAGAAAATGGGAAGTTTTTAACAGCTGCTAAAAGTTTGGAACTTGTGGGGTGCCTGGGTGGCTCAGTCGGTTAAGTGTCTGCCTTCAGCTCAGGCCATGATCTCGGGGTCCTGAGATCGAGCCCCATGTCAGGCTCTTGCATGCTTGTGTGCACTCTCTCTCTCTCTCTCTCTCTCTCTCTCTCTGTCAAATAAATAAATAAAATATTTTTTAAAAAGTGTGGAACTTGTGGGACAGAAAATTATGTCCCAAGATTTCTGGGATGATTGTTTGTAGGGCATGATATAAAACCCCTGAGTACTTCTGCTTTAAGGAAACCTACACGAAAGGTCTACATTATGTTTCAAGGTTTCTAACATCAGATTTGCGTTTCCTTTGAGTGTGCTGTCATGCTTATCCTGAGACACATGGGGCTGTGGCATTTATGAGGGTTACAATGACCAGGCTTCTTTTTTCTTCTTTCATTCAGTTTTTTTAGGTCTCCTTTATTGCTGTTTCTCACCAGTCACTAGATTCTTTATTCATTGTAACAGCATGTGATTCCTATCTCAAGATAAATTGCAGTTTATAATATATTATCTTACGTTATTTATATCTTTTATTACATTATCTCTTCTCTTACATATTAGATAAGCGATTTCACAAGATTTAGGGGTTACTATTATTTCCATCATAGAGTGTTGTACTTTGAAATCATGTTTCAGAGTTGGTTACTTCTGGGAAGACTTCCCATATAGGGCTAATTCCACTGTACATATATTATCAGTATCTGAAGCTGCAATCTGCCTGTCATCAGACCACATTCTGAGTCAATTTTCAGGAAATCCAGTAATTTCTAAACTATTCAGAAAGTTGGAGAGCATAGACCATGTAGACTTGAGCACTTGCCATATTTTAATTATTTTCAAATAAGAGCTTAGAGAGAACCAAATATAATTTGGCTGTCATTGTTTTCCACTGAAGTTGATTTTTGTAGTTTGGCCCCAAAAAATGGATAAAAATGGTTACAATAAATCATTGTACTCTTTACTCACCCGTTCACCTTTTAGAATCAAAGAGAAACAAAAATTTGGATACTACGGTTTTTACACAGAAGATGAAACAGGGAGTTCTGACTGGAATATATTTAAAATAGGATCAGGCTTGCATCAGTGGAGAGCAATATTGTTCAAACTTTACAGTTTTCTCCTCATGATTTTTTGTTAGATTGTCACTGAGAGCATTCCTGCAAAAGGGAAACAACTCAATTAAACAGCAAATGTCACAAGAATTTTTCTTGAGCTATGCTTCAGAGGTGGCGGGTGGGCTGCATGGGAGAGGATGGGGTGAGGGAAGAACATCAGAGCCCAGACCATCAACAGAGATGCCCTGTCAACAGGGTGGTCTAAGAACTAAGAGCTCCCAGTTTCCATTTTTCTCTCCCACACCATTATTTGTTTATTACTTTGGGCAGAATGTATGGCCTAGTCTTTGGATCAGAAGATATGGTCACCGTACCTACCAGAGGAATATAGCTTGCTGTGCACAGAAGGTACACAGTGAAGGGAAGGCTAGAGAAGATTTGGAGTTTAAGAGAGAAGGGAAGTTGTATGGGGTAAGGGTAACCAAACACTTGGGTAGGCAAAGAAGAGTCCGCAGAGAGAAAGGGACTGATGTTGGAGACAACCACTGAGGCAATTTGAATAGACTTAATCACAAACCTAGGTGTGCCTTGGGTAAGAGGAGGCACACAACTTTCTCAGAGAAGGAGAAGAAAATAGAAAACATAGAGGCATTTTACCTAATGGAAGGAGTCCTGACGTTTGTCAGTTACCATCGTGTAGTAAACATGTGGTAAGCATCAAACACAGTAGCTACACTAGCGGTAAGCACAGCATCATGTTTAAACTTGTCAAATCACTATGTTGTATGCCTGAAACTAACATAATGTTGTGTGTCAACTACACTCAAGTAAAAACAATTAAACAAACAAACAAAGAAAAAAGAAATGATCAAATCAATGTAAGGAAAATAAAGGTGGGTTTGGGAGTGTGAGAAGAATAGAAAGGCTCCACTGCAGAGGTAAAGAAGACAGTGAGTTATTTAGGAAAAAAATAAATAAATTCATGTCAAGTCTGAAGCTGCCCTGAGGGCCCAGCTGAAGTTAGATAATCCAAAGTAGCAAGGGTTCCATCACTAAGTAGCAGCAATGTCAGTGTCATCATATAGCAGCCCAGAAGCCAAGGATGGATGGTTGAGTTTAGGATTCAAGATTGGGAAGTACACGTGGCGGAAAGTCAAGGAGACTTGGGATGGCATCCTGGGTGCTGTGGGCGCATGTTAAAATGCTGACCATATACCCAAACCAAGACCAAGGAACTGGAAGTCTGTCAAGGACAGAGAAGGTTTAGTAGAAAGGATGGGAGGGAAAAGGCAGTCAAATTCAAGGTGGAGGATTTCAGAGTTCAGTACTACAGAGATGGAATACTTTGGAGTGACGATTCCAAGGTTGTCTGCAGTAGGGATTTAAAAAAGAGTCAAGGATGCTGAGATCTGAATGTTGATGAAGTCCTCCTTATGAACGGTGCCGTTGTCCAGTGTCCAAACAAGTGACAATCAGCAGTGAGGAATGCCAGCCATCAGAAGGGCTTTATTCTGCCAAAGGGTCAGTGAGAATGTTTTAAGAAATCAGGAATGTGAGAAAGATCTGGAGAAGTAGAATGTGGTCCCCTCATGGAGCACTATGAGAAGCGTGAAGTGGGGCTGGCCAGGAAGAGACTGTCGGGAAGTAAAAGGCGCGAACTGGATAAGGAGTGAGAGCAGTTTGGCCCACGGGGCAGTGTTTCCTGAAGGGCTCCAAGCAGCACTAGTCTCACAGAGTGACCTAGTAGGTGTGATGTAAAGTGTGCTCTGGGGAGCACTGAATGAAGCAATGGAAATGGATTTCTTTACTGCAAGACCCCTTAGAGCCTTTAACAGTATACCTGTGCACCTCATGTGTTTCCAGGAAGAGGATTTGTGACATGAATATATGACATTTCCCCAACTTAGCCACAAAACTGGTCATACTTTGAGAAATTCTTTTGGAGGGCTCATCATAGATTTTCAAAGCTTTTTGAGTGGATGGACGGACAGATGGATGGTTAAGTTAGATAAATGAATGAATGACTCGTAGGCAGGAAATTAAGAGACAGATGGGAGGAGTGGTCAAATAACGTGAATTTGTGCTAAGGGAATAATTTGGAGCCTATGAGTGCATTTGGTCCTTCTGTCTAGTGCACTTGCTGCTCTCTCTTCCTCACCACCTTCTTACTGCCACTTGTGGAGCAGGGAATAAGATTTATTTTATTTATTTAGATACATCTCCTTACTACCTGTTCCTCCCTTACTTTATAGGTGGTTCTGTCCCTGCAAACCCCCAAATGGTTCTCAGTGGAATCACTGAGAGTAGAATATCGGCAGGTATACTATGAAGTTTTGGACCTTGTATGCATTGGGTCCCTGGGGTCTCCTGCATGTTTACACACCACGTGTATATGTGTCCACATGCCTCCCCCTACCCCCTGCCACAGCCTTCTTTCCTCTTCCACCTCGGGTGCTGTGCCCACACCCACCCTCATTCTGCTTCACTCTGATGGTTAGCACTGGAGAATGCAGAAGCAAAGAAGAGACTTCTCTACTACTCTGCAAAGTGTCATAGTGAACTGGTTAGAGAATGGTATGTTAGATCAATTCTCCTTCTAAAAATGGGGAACTGAGCCTTCACCCATGCCCCAGGGGGCAGGAGCAAGCAGGCAGGACAGTTATCAGAAGGGTCTCCATACCAAGGAAGATCGTAGAGAGCTATTCACCAAGCAGAAACTTGATTAGGAAACCTGTAAGATTTTGAATGGCTCTCAAGTAAATATCTGTTGTAGGGATATCAACCTTGATGTCACCATAACTTTTGTTGCTTTATTTTAGAACGCCAGCCAGGCACCTCCATGGCCAATTCCAGTGCCCTCCCTTCAAGTTCAGCTGGGATCAGCAAGGAGCTGATTGACCTGCAGCCCCTCATTCAGTTCCCAGAGGAAGTCGCCAGCATCCTGATGGAGCAGGAACAGAACATTTACCGAAGGGTCTTGCCAGTTGACTACCTTTGCTTCTTGACCCGGGACTTGGGCACTCCGGAATGCCAGACATCCCTGCCCTGCCTCAAAGCATCCATCTCAGCTTCGATTCTTACCTCCCAGAACAGAGAGCACAATGCCCTGGAAGATCTGGTGATGAGATTTAATGAGGTAAGAAGCCACTTGGAGATGTACTTGTAATTGACACTCTAGTAAGTGATTTTTAAACGTATTTCTCCTCTTCGGTTTGTCTGTTATTGGTGTCTCATCTGCCTGTTGGTCCTGCCATGTCCACAATGGCTGCTTTGTTTGCAAGCAATGAGATCGATGACACATTGTCATCCTCCCTATCATTGCCCTAGGCCTAACTGTTCCTATCCTTACCTCTCTCTTCACAAAGTGCATGGGCCTTCTCCCTTTGGACAACCGGTCCCTGCCCTTTTCTCTGCTCTCTTGCCAAAATATTCTCCCCAGGCTCATTTTCCAGTGTTCCCCCCACGTTGTACAGGTGCTTTTAAGACCAAATGTCTCAATTTTGAATTTTGACCACGTGATCCCTGGCCATGGGATCTGTCTAACCCACCCCCTCTTCCACTCTCGGGCCTTCTCAGCAGAAATGTAAAAACCAATGCACCTGGGTCAGAAGCACGGGGAGGAACGTGGGTTCCAGGGGCACTTCTGTTCCCTGCACCCCATCAAGATCCTCAACACCAGCAAGTCCCTCCAAGGCCTCTGAGACCTTACCATAAGCCAGTGCTGGAAAGGACAGCTGTGACCAGAGTCTGGGAACACTTGAGAAGAAGGCACTGTAAGAGGTCAAGGGGCTGGGGTGGCGGGGGGAGAGCCAAGGGCTGGCATCATGTGGCCCTGGAACAAGGAGGAGGGACAGGAGGGAAAGGCAGGTCTCCATTCAGTATATCTGTGATGGACGGAGGGTCCATCAGACTTTGTTACTTAAACCCTTTCCAACTGTGGCAGCTCACCTTGCAGCCTCCACAGCCTGCCAATCCTGACCCCAATGATGGTTGTAAATGTCAGTGACCTTGATAAGGCCCAGTGGATGCAGAAGTTTTAGAGGCTGAGCCCAAGTAGTTCTGTGCCCAGACATGCCCCAATCACCGTTCCTCAGAGGGAGGTCTGTTATCCATAGGAATCGCTGATACCGTCTGGCTGTCATGCTCATCATTTTACACGTACCATTTATTTGCTCCTCACAACAACCCTGGGAGACAGATGCTCTCATTAGGCCCATCTTACCAGTGGAGACACTGGGGCATGGGGAAATGAAGTCATTTGCCCAGAGTTACATGGGTGGTAGGTAGCAATAGTGATATTCAGACCTACATAGTCAGGCCCCAAAGCCGTTCTGTGAACCACTCCACTCCCACCTGGATCGGGCTCGTGTTGAGGGGTGGCACCTGGCCCCACTCCAAACTGAGCAACACTGACTCTCTGGGAGTCCACTTGAGAGCCCGTGAACCACACTGCCCCTAAATTGCTTTTTAAAATAAATCTGATGTTCTTGATTTTCCTTACTGATAAAACAGGGTAGAAATGGAAGTTCCAGTACATTGAGTGTTTTATTTGTGGATTTACTGTATGTTGTGTAGTGCTTTAAACTTCCAGATCTCCTTATTCTCACAGCCTTGGGACCTTATCCTTGTCCGTTGTGGTTGTGGTTGTTTTAAATTCTACCTGAAGTTTTACCTTGCCTGAACTTTTAAAATCTAATTTTAAATTAATTTTGGAGAAAGAAAATTTTGGTTTCTTCCATTCACTCCCATAACCTCAAGAATCAAAGATGAATCAGTGATTTCACTAATTCAGAGTTAGTGATGATACAAAGCACAGCTGGGTTGAGGCATGCTTTGGACTATCTCTGAAAATAGTTTAGCTAAGCAACTTCAGAACATAAACAAGATTTCTGGGAAAACACTTAAACTACTTAAGAGAACAGTCTGTTTTCAAGTATTCTCAAGCATCTATTTTCATACAAATTATGGATACTGATTAAAAATCAGTCTTACGTAGTCATTACAGGCAGATCCGAAACGACCTCTAGTAGGCAACACTGGGCTAGCTAAATTCTAGTTGCTTTCTATACCTTAGTGTAGAAAGGCTGCATTACATTAAAAGAGAATTCTTAAATTAGGATGTTCGCCTATTTAGAAGGGTCTTGCCTTCAGAGTAGTATGGCTTTACCTTCTATAAGGAAAAGGGAGGACAGGAGCCAGCATTTATTTACTAGGTGCTATGGACTGGACATTTTCACATTTCTAAATCCTATTTAATCCTCATGATAGTTGTGTAAGGCTGTTGCCATTCTCCCTGACTCACAGATAAAAAAAGTGAAGCTTAAGTAACAAAATAAATGATAGTATTGGATTATAGTTCATAGAATAAGTATTCTTGAGTCCATACTGATAAAAATAAATGAATACATTCATTAATGGGAGGGGAGGGGAAGCTCTTAATTATAAAAGAATCTAATTAATAAATGTAGAGGGATGAAAGAAATAGGAAATCACCTTGAGGACCCCCCCCCCAGCAATAAATTGTTACAAGCAAGAACCACTAAAACAAACAAACAAAAAAAACAAGAACCACTGATGAATGCTAATATTTTGGGGCAAAAATACAATGAGAAAAAAGATATTGGCTTAGTCTAAAAGTATCTCTCCACAAGACGTGTCTGGCTGACTCGGTTGGCAGAGCATTTAACTCTTGATCTCAGGGTCATGAGTTCAAGCCCCACATTGGGTGTAGAGGTTACTTAAGGAAATAACAAAATAAATAAAAAGTCAGAATATCTCTCCATAAAATATTTATTAATTACAAAAGGAAAAATAGAACAGTGGAAAAACCCAGTAGACACCACTTTAGTAAGTGTTCAAGGTCACCATGACCAGTAAGAAGACATATTGACAGATAACTCTTGGCTGTGGTGCACTGGGAAGGGCATGACATCATCTCTGTGACGTTCTTGACACCAAAATAAATAAATAAATAATGCATAACCTAGATCTAATCACGAGGGAAAAAAACCATCAGACAACCCCAGATTGAGGGACATTCTACTCTTCAAAAGTATCAAGGTCATGAAAGGTATGGAAAGACTGAGGAACTGTCAAAGACTGGAGGAGACAAGGAGACATGATAACTAAATACAGTGGGGGAACCGACTGGATACAGGGCTAGGAAAAAATATATTAATGGGGAAATTAGTGAAATTCTAATAAGGAATATGGCTGTATTGTATTAATGGATCAATGTTAATTTCTTCGTCTTGATAATGGTACTATGGTTATGAAGGATGCTAATATTAGCAGAAGCTGGGTGAACTGTATACAGGAACTTTCCATACTATTTTTGCAACTTTTCTATAAATCTAAAATTACTTCAAAATAAAAGTTAAAAAAAAAAAGCTAATGCAGCTCAGAGAGGTTGAGTCACTTGTTCAAGGTCACACAGTGGCTGAGTGAATGTCAGAATCCAGATGTCTGTCTTCACAGTCTACTCTCTTCTAACCCAACTGCCTTGCCCCTCCTCTCTGCTTAATTATCAAGGTCAAGTTTGTAGTACCAGAATTGCTGATTGAGAATTTAATTAATCTTTTTTTTTTTAAGTTATTTATTTGACAGAGAGAGACACAGTGAGAGAGGGAACACAAGCAGGGGGAGTGGGAGAGGGAGAAGCAGGCTCCCCGCAGAGCAGGGAGCCCGATGCGGGACTCGATCCCAGGACGCCGGGATCATGACCTGAGCCGAAGGCAGTCGCTTAACTGACTGAGCCACCCAGGCGCCCAAGAATTTAATTAATCTTGAGTCTCCTTTCCCCTCTCTTTCTACTTCCTTTCTAAATCTCCTGTGCATCTACTCTTTTTCTACTCCTCTTTCTGTTTCTATTTTTATCTAATTTCCTATTATTACTCATCCATTCATTCACTTAAGACTTATTTATTGAGCACCTCCTGTGCTATAGCCTTCTCTTTTTTTTTTTTTGCTGATGTGTCAAACATAATGTTCTTTTAAGTAAGAAATTAGCAGTATATGATAAAAATCTACAACATTATAAGACCATACTTTGGTTCTGTTGAAATTGGATACCCAAAGTAAATGCACTCTCCTCAGTGAGAGGAAGATATCTGTTGCTTGGAAGGCTGGAGAATCTCAAAGACAAGATAGAGAATATTAGCTCCATGGCAGGAGTGCTAGTCACTTAGGGGAGAGGTGAATGCATTTATTTATGCATTCAGTTATTCGGTGCACATATTTTCAGCACTTCTCAGAAGCAGGGCACCATGGTGGATAAGCACTGAGGAAAATGAGTAACAGTCCGCGGCTGCCAGGAGCTACCAGTCTTAAATTGTAGTCAGGCATGGGCACAACTCACTACCAAAAAAGGCAGAAAGTCCGTGCAGTGTGAGTGGCACAGATGTGGAAGCTGAGGTGTCTAGATGGGTGATTAGAGCTCTCTCTGCTCAGCTTTGGAGGTTGGGGCTGGGCCTTGAGGGATGGGTGGGTTAGAGAGGGGACATCACAGGGAATGGAGGATATCCCAGACAAGAAGACCGCCGGTTGTTCTGAGCAAGACTCATTGTCTAGGGAGGAAGCTTGCTCCTAATTATCAATAGAACATTATTCTGAGCTAGAAGTTTCCCAAGTTCTAACAACTCTTTACCAAATGACTTAACTGTGATGTGGGGAAAGGAAAGAAAATCCCTGGTGCCTTTTGGGCAATGTTGCGTAACACTTGTTCTTAGGAAAATACGGTTAAAATGCAATTCAAAGTACAATCATAAAATAACTGAAAAAATGGCTTACATTAAGGAAGGCCAGGGGATAAATCATTGAGAATCAATTTAGACTGTGGTTTGGAAGCAGTGTTTCTCCCCGTTCCCCCTTCTCCTGCCCAACATCAAGACTGGTGCACATCAGAGTAACTTTTCAAGGGAGTCATTTCTTTAACCTCGCAAGTAAATGGAAGATGCAGAGGGTCAGCCCCAAAGCCAGTGGTTGTCGGATGGGGCTTAAGGGGTGTGGATAAGCTCAGTCCTGCTTTGCTTGATTTGGGAGGCAGGTCTTCCTGAACCCTTTTGATCTGGACATCTCTCTGTAGTCATACTCTGATCTAAATCTCCAAGAAACCAGTGTTCTTTCTTTCTCTCTTCAGGTTGAGCAACCTCACTTCCTGGCCACCCACAAAGTCTCTTACTTTGACAGTCTCAAATCATCCTGGGGGTTTTCCCCTCACTTTCTTCCCCTATCCAGCCTCTGCCTCTAGCCCAGATTCCTTTTGCTCTCATTGTTGTTTTTTTTTTTTCATTTCTTTTAGAATAAATTCCAGAGCCATTTTTCTTTTCTAGAGGAGCCAGAGAGGCATGTCTTTGTAGATAATGTCACTGAAGAGATTGCATACTTTAGAAGCAGAGACGAGAGCTAAGAAGAGACGAGAAGCTATTAAAGATTGAAGACCATCCTTATTCCCTTTGTTCTCATGCCTTTCTTCCCCCACCACCCCTGAGGACGATGGTGAAACATGGAGGTTGGTGGTATTCTGGGATTGAATTTCTGAGTCACTGGTTCTCAAACCTTATGCCTCTTTAATATGGCCTCTGTTTCCTGTCTTTATGGTTCACCCATTGATGACCTTGGAAATCAGAACTTGCCGTGGTCTGCCTCTACAGCTGGGCCATAGGACCTGTCAACAGAGTGAATTTTTGCTCCGTAACCACCACTGCCCACACCATTACCAGATACTCTTTTGTATAATAGATAGTTGATTTCTCTGACTAGAGATTGGTTTTCAGCTCTAAAGGCTATTAGCAGGTTCACTTTTTCCTCTGGCCTGAGCAGTCTTTTCTTGTTGAGTAATTTTTAGCAAGAACATTCCTCTGGGCTCCTCTTTTGGACCTGGTGGTCCAGGGTAAGTTCATGAGCCCAAGATTTAGCCCACAATTATTCTGAGACCCCAGAAGACCGTGGAGGGATTCTACTTAGTTCTTTGCCCAGGTGACCTTCCCCGACCTCCTTCTGTTTGGTTAACCTAAGCAGTCATCAATCTGCTTCTCTAGCCACACAAATGCAGGCAGCTCAAAGTGACACTCAGTTGTTACTTGTTCCTTCTGTCTGGTAGGTTTCACTAGATTTCAGTTCAACAGTTTAAAGGGCATCCCCTCTATGAAGAATGCCAAGGTGCAGCTTAACAACCTGGGAAAGAATCGCAAGAATAAGCAAACCATCTGGCCAGAGAACAGCTGTTTCAACCTGGGTCCTTTCAGCCAGAATCCCTTATATACTTCCTAAGTGATGATCAGTTTGGCATTTTCCAACATCTAAAACTATGTCTCATCATAGCCAAGGAAAGACCATTTCTGCACAGTAAGGAAAATGCATGACATATGATAATGGTGGAGATTAGGGTAGGGGAGTGTCCTCATGCCCAAATGTGTTCTTCACTTGAAATATTTTTTTAAAATACTGTTTTTTTAATATGTATGTTCAATCATGTTAGAAGAAGTTCCTGTCAAAGCTTTTCTCCCCTCCTTTTATGCAGACAGCCAAGTAAATCATCTGTTTAGGGCTATGATACAAACTTCTTCTTCATATCTGAATACTCATGGGATGCATTGCTAATAAAGCCCCCTCAGCGTAAGGGAAATTTCAGCTCACTGTGGAAAACCAGATTTCTCCTTGGGAAAGCACATCTCTCCAGAGGCACCTCTGAAAGTAGACACTATATTCATTCTCCAGAACATTTCACCACGCATTCCCGAGTTAACAGAAATTTTAGTCCAGAAATTTCTGGACCAAAAAATACAGTAGGCAGTTGAACCAAGACTCAGCTGTGTAGGGCCGTATTCTAAGAGCAGGGTTATTAGTAGGAAGCTAATCTGTCCTGGAGCTGATTGACAGCAAATTGTGATTGGCAGTTCTTGGCAATCAGAACTCACAGGATTCTACTCACTTACAGTAACTGTCAGTGAACAGCAGGGCTCGGAATGAGGAATGGCATCACTGTGCATCATCATTCAGCTCTAGGGTCGGCCTGCCTTGGTTCTAATCCGCCATTCCCAGCTGCATAACCTCAAGCTAACTACCTAATCCCTCATCTCTAGATGGGGACAATAATAGTACCTACCTCAAATAGGTTATGTGAGTGTTCAGAAGGATGACGTGTGTAAAGCAGTGAGGATCTAAGACACAAATGGTTCAATGTTGGTTACAAAACAAAACAAAAAACCTAAAATTAAAATAACTAATAATAATGGATCCCATCTCTTTTATTATTATGGTCCCCCCACTTAACAGATGAGAAAACTGAGGCACAAAGAGGCTGATTAAATGACTAGCTAGGATTTGAATCCAGGTGATCTGGCTTCCAAAGCCAGTGTTCTTGGGTTGCGTACCTGGTGCTATTAAATCAGATGCTGAAGGAGCTTTTTTCCTCAACTCTGTTCTCTTACTCTGAAAAAAAGCCATTTTCCTCATAGGACGACTCAAAATATTCTTTATGATTTCAACATGTAGAATGAATTTAACCTCTTTATTGACTTGAACACATGTGCTCACTTCCTGATACTGAAAACGTAACATCTCCTTTGAATTGGGAGGCTGTGCTCCTTGACATGGGAAAGATACCCGTATCTTGAGGTGTCCTAGAGTATTGTCCCAGAAGAACATTAGGGTAAGTTGTCATTTCCACAGATCAGGCAGAAGGGGATTTCAGGTCTTTGGTTTTTAAATTTCCTTTCATTGTTTCATTGTTTGCGTATAACACCCAGTTAATCATGGAATACTACATCAAAAACTAATAATGTAATGTATGGTGATTAAGATAACATAATAAATTAAAAAAAAAAAAGTTCCTTTCAGCCTTGAGGTACTGGATGCCTGAGAATGTAGGAGGCCAAAAAAAAATCTAAGTTTTGCTTTATTTCTTTACCTTCCTCTCTTCCCCATACCATCGCTGTTATATGTTTCTTTCTCACTCTCTACTTCTATTTTTCATGAAACCTATACCCCAACAGAGATGGCTTTTGAAATTCAAAATCTTAAGTCCTATCACTACTTCCAAAAGGACCAGGATGGAGGGAGGCTGTGCCCAACGTGGGGACAGCAGGAGAAGGTGGTGGACGAGGGCTGCCAGGAACCTTGGAATCCGGACCTCCGTGCCTGTGCTCATTCTTGAAATATCTAATGCGATTTCCTTGAACAGTGGTTTTCACTGATCAGCTGAACAAAGACAAGGATATCAGAGTATTTTTAAAGTATGCACATGCCTGCCGCCCACTGCCAGGAGTTTCTGACTCCATGGATACGTGGTGGGCTCGGGGATCTGTATTTTTCGAAAGTTCCACAAGATAATTCTGATGCCACCAATGCTTAGAGATCACAGCTCTAGACCATCAGCCTCACTGGAATTCAAAGAGAAGAACAAAGCTGTATCCCAAAGCAAATAGGACAGTGATTCCTGTCTTTGAGGTCGTCCATTATTGCAGATAGTTGAGAATTATCCAAAGTAAATTTTAATGAATGTGGTAACTTACTTGCTTGTCTTCTCTTTATTTTCCCCCTTCATTCCTTCCTTCCTTCCTTCCTTAATTCCTTCCTTCCTTCCTCTCTCCTTTTTTCTTTCTGCATTTTTTTTTCATTCTTTGGTACTCATGCTACAGTAGAGAACTTGGTTTTGAAATCTTAAATATTTAAACCATTTTGTTACTATGATAGGATTTAGTGACCCTTCTTAAAACTCCCATCATGTCTCTAAGATTTAACCAGCCCAAAAAGAGAACTTCCGGTTGACCATTGGAGGCCTGTTTTATTCCGTTTAAGGCAGGCACCAAGTCAGTGCTTCAAGCCTTGGATGGGTAGAAATAAGAATGACTGCGATGGAAATTAGCAAAGAGACAAATAAAAACTTTGATGTATGTGAGAAGTATTGTTCTTGTTGTTAATTATTATTATTATTACAAATAGTAAACATGACTCAGAGAAGCAGCCTAGTGTCTCCTCGAGGCCCAGTGTTCTTTACCATCAGACATATCACTTCAGTGACACTGAAACTGTGGGAAAGACCAGGTAGGCTTTGGTCAGAGAGTAGGATTTTGAGCCTCTCCAAGTCTGCATTAACTGACCCTATTAGGATATTTAATTCAACTCTTTGAAAAACCATTCTCTCAGAGATCTTTACTGCACATGTAGGAGCCAAAGAGGAAGGTAATTATGCTTTGCCAAGAATCTACATTTGCGCAAGAGATTTAAACATTCATAAATCCAGTTGCCTTCTCAATGCCTCCCCTTGGCTTTTTTCATTCAACAAGATTTTATTGCATACCAGCTTATATGCTAGGTGCTGGTTTGTGCACTGGGGATACAGCACAGAACAAGACACACAGAGCCTCTGCCTTCACAAAGCCTACATTCTAACAATGTCTGCAAGACAGCTCAGATGTGGCCAAAATAGAACTACAGGATTGACTTCTCACTCCTCCATTCACGTACCACCCATTGTCTTCCCCATCTTAGCCTCTACCCAGTTGCTCAGGCTAACACCCTAGGAGTCATCCTAGATTTTCTCTTTTCCCAAGCCCTTACCATGGAAACTATCAGCAAGTTCCAGTTGTTTTACTGACAAAATACATTTGAATTGGCTCACTCCTTAGCATTTCACCTGCCACCACTGGCCACCACTGCACTCACCTTCAGTACTGCTTTCATGCTTGCATACCCTATAATCCATTCTCCACTCAGCAGCCAGAGTGATTTTATATAAACATAAAGCAGATCAGGTGACCCCTTGCTGAAAATCTCCCAATGGCTTCCCTTTGCATTTGGAATAAAATCCAAAATGCCAAGACCGTGCATGATTTTGCCCATCTACTTCACCCTGACTTTACACCAGCCACCCCCTCTCTGGCTCCGTTCCAATCACATTGACTTTTATTCTGTTCCTAGACATACAGAGCTAGTTTTCTCCACACAGCCTTTGCACTTGCTGTTCTCTCTGCCTAAGACCTTCTTACCCTGGTCGTACCACAGCTGCTGCCTTCTCTTGGTCATGTCTCACCTCAAAAGTCAGGGAAGCTATTGCTTGTTTGCTTTTATCCTTAGAAACTTTTTAAACTTGTTCATTGCTGTATGTCTGGTTCTTCGCAAAGTGCCAGCTATAAAGTAGATGCTCAATAAATAAGTATTTATGAATGCATAGTGCTAGTTGACATTAACAGTTGTTTATTGAAAGAAGTGCCACTAGAAATACAAAGAAAAGCAAGACATGGCCTTTTCTTGGTGTATATTTATTCAATATCTTAGGTCTTACATGCCTTGAACTAAATTGTAAATTCCTCGAACAAAAGGCCATGTAAAGCATTAGCTATCATGTGAGAGATCATGGTGAAAGAAGCGTCATGGGTTAGTGGAAAGAATATGATTCTATTGCTAAAGTCTGGATTTGAGTCCTGGTCTGCCACTTACTCACTGTAGGACTCTGGGCAAGTTAGTGACATAAACTGATTTCAGCTTCATATTTCTCACCTGTAAAATGTGTTAATTTTATCTTCACAGGGTTATTGGGACATTTAAGCAAGGTAATAGAATAGCACAGAATAGTACTCAGTAAATAGTAACTAGTGTGATTCCATGCCACATGAGAAGCAAGGACTGTGTGCCATGAGAGAGGAACAGAGAGGGCACCAGGCACACTGCCCTTGAGGATGACCAAATGCTTCAGAGCCTTGGAGGTTGGGAAGGCTTTTGCCAGACACAACTATGAACATTATCACTGATGAGCTTTCAGAGGTTATGTTACATACCTCTGTCATCCACCAAATGTAGGCATCTCTCCCTTGTAGATTCTTACCCAGCTTTTGCTAAAAACTTTCAGAGTTCACTCCATTTTAATGAGCCTGTTATGTTGATGGAGCTCAATTTGTTTTAAAATTCTTCCTTAAATCAAACTGAAATCCGCCTCCTTATAAATTCCACCTGTCATTCCCTGGGACGAATAGAAATTGTCTTCCTTTGTTTGGTTCTCTTGAGGCTGGACATTCCCCATATTGTCAAAACAGAGCATTTTTCAATATCCCTCTTAAAAATGAAGCTCCCTAGTCTGTTCTGAACACTGAGACTCTCCCTTCTTGCAATTAGGTCATTCTCCTGCTCTGAATGCCTGCTAATTTGATCATTTTTTTCTATAAGCTGTGTCTAATTATTAGCCCACCTGAAGGTCAACTAAAACCCCTAGACTTTTAGCATGCAAATGGCCAAGTTCATCTTTTCTCTGTACATAGGTTGTTTTGTTTGTTGTTTTCTTGCATAGATGTAATCTTTTACTACATTTTATCTTTTGGGGGCATTTTGGGGCAAAAGTTTTTGACTATTAATTCAGTTATATATTGAGTAAGCTAACTACTTCCAATCTATTTCATACTCAGGCTTGATACATGTGTCTCATGTATATTTATTCAAATTGTTAGTAAAAATGTCAAACCAAATAAGAACTAGTAGGAAGCCCAAAGGCACATCATTAGAATGCTCATCAGGTTGGCTTTACACCATTAATCCCCTCTTTGCAGAGTGTTTTTAAGCTAGATGTGAATTTCCTTAACTCTGCAATCATCCAACAGAGGCTTCTCATTTTGTCTCTTGGTATAATTTGAGATACTCCATGAAATAATTTCCTAAAACCAAGACACATCCTTGATATGTAAGTCAAATTATCCTCTCAAAGGGAAAGAAAAAATGTGGTTAATTTGTCAGTTAGCTAATTGAGGATGTCTAATTTTTTTCCCATTTATTTAGATGATAGTGATGGTGATGTTGGTGATGATGATGATGATGATGTTGATGATAGTGATGGTGATATGGTGATGATGATAGTGGTGATGAGGATGATGGTGATCATGGTGATGATGATGATGGTGATGATGATGAGGGTGATGGTGATGATGGTGATGATGAAAGAGAAATTAATAATGTAGCCACTGCTAATTCTTACACTGGTCACTGTGCCAAACACTTTACATACACACTTTACATTTAGCTTTCATACAATCCTGATAGATGGGAATTATTGCTTTATTTTACAAATAAGAAAACTGAGAGGCTACATAAATTGCCCAATATCACATAACTAGAAAGTGGCTAAGCCATGATGAAACTCAGGCTTTTATGACCCCAAAGCCCAAACTCTCTGTTATATAGCTTTACATATAGAATTATGCATCTAGTTGCACAACAAACATTTGTCATGAGAGATACCATGAATAAAGAAATGGGGCAACAAAATGGTAGTTTGAGGGATTTGGGGGGTAACCAAGTGTTGTATCTCCCACAGTGCGTTGTTTGGGATGTATGCATTCTGTGGAAAAATGGCCTAACACATATGCCGCATGCTGGGCAAACTATGATAATGAAGGTGGTTTTTTTTTTTCATTGCAGGACTTCTCAGGTCATTCATTATGCTAATGTATATTGAGACTCTCAGAATGCAGTATTTCACTAACATATGTGAATACTGAGTGCCTGGTACCCATTATAGAACATGCTTTGGAAAACTCTGTCATATAGGGAGGAAGAGGGCCTGGGCCTTAATGCCTCAGCCTCCCAAAGCAGTTTAGCCACAGATCACTCAAAAGCTGGAGAAGGAGCAGAAAAGGAAGTAAGCATGTAAAATATTTAAATTACATGACAGTTGACATATGTTCTAGGCTCCCCTCCTCCCTTCCTCCCGTGGGATGAGGGTTCTGGATCAGTAAGGACTAGACAGTTCCAAGGTGGGTCGAGTGAATGAATGGCAAAGAGGTGGATGGCAGGGAGAACCTTTCAAATGAGAGAAGCAGCTTGATCAAACATATTCTGGGCAGGATCATGCATGATACCAGGAGGGGAGACCCATCAGGAGAGTTGCTGTAGACAACGGGGGATGATGACGAGGGACCTGGTGTAAGATGCTGGTGAGCACAAAAGGAGAAAATGGCGCCCAATTGTTTAGAAAAAGAAACCTAGTGGTATAGTGACTAGTAGGGTAGGAAGGCTAAATTCAGGGAAGGGTCAAGACTGACTTTAAGCTTTCTGGGCAGGGCGTTTGGAAGACATGGGGCACCTGTGACATCGTCTGGGCAGTAACAAAGTCCATCCATGATGGTCAAGTGCAGATGCTTTGATTCAGACATACAAAGGTTCAGATCCTAACCCTGTTACTTATTAGCACAGTGGATTTGGCTGAATTACTTTGCTTCTCTGAGCCTATTTCCCCACCTATAAAAGGGAGCTAGGAGTAGTTTCCTCATGGGTTGTTGTGAAAGTTAAGTAAGATAATGAATCCTTAGCTCAAGATAGTGCCTGGCACAGTTGTAGATGCCCAACAAATGTTAATTGTTATTTCTACTCTTGCTGCTATTATCACCATTATTATCATCATCCCATGAGGAGATACTTGCTTTGAGGCATGAAGGTTTTAGGATAAGAGTAAAGTAAGGTCTTTAAGGGTGTGGGAGGTGAGAACCTGGAGCTCACATATGAGGAGATTGAAGCTGCAGATACAATTTGAGAATAATCCCAATAGAAGGGATGGCTGAGTCATGAGAATTCATCTGTTTTCTAAGATGTCAAATGTGAGAGAGATCACAGACTCCAAGGATCCAGCTTTGGTAACACCCACTGTTGTGGCAGATAAAAGGCTCCAAGGAGAAGGAGAATGTGGGCCTCCCATGAGAATCAGGCAGCATGAGTGATGAAGACCAAGGGGGAAGAATTTCAAAAATAAGTATCACATTATCCTGAGCCAGGGAAGTTCAGAAGTGCATTACAGAGTCCATGATGGTGAGCGGATCACAGAATGCAATGGCCTTACTAACCTGTCCCCTAAACTGGGCACACCTGAAGTGTAGTCTGAGGCCAGATTTGCAGAAGGATTTCTACAGACCAGAGCAGAGAGAAAACTAAAAAACGCTGTGCAAGCAACAATGGAAACCTGGACTATTGTCCCAAGATGGGAGACTTAACAGGTGGTCAGAATAGGTACTTTTCAGTGTTTGAAGGGTTACCACAAAGTTGAAGTTGACTTATTCTTTGTGATGTCAGCAGGCAGAACCAAATCTAGTCATTTCATCTCAGGCTTAGAGCAGGCTGCCTCTGAGGTAGTGAGCCTCTTCTGATGGGAGAAAGTCCATACAGAGCCTGGCTGACTGACTGCAAAGCTGGGAAGAAACTCCTGGTTTGGGTTGGAAGATTGACCTAGTTCAAATAATGGCACAGGGGTTAAATCCATTCCACCACCTTTTTTTGTACAGCTTATGAGCTAAGAATGCTTTTTACATTTTTTAAATAATTTTTTAAAAATCAAAAGAATAATATTTTGTGAAATAATATTAGGTGAAAATGGTATGCAATTCAAATTTCAATGTCCCTAAATAAAATATTATTGGGACACAGCCATACTCATTAGTTTACATATTGTCTATGGCTGCTTTGGCACTGTAATGGCGAGGCTGAGTATTGTGGCAAGATTGAATGGCTCACAGAGCCTAAAATATTTATCATCAGGCTCTTTACAGAACAGGTTTGCCAAACGGCTTGAGATCATCTAGTGGCCTCGGTTCAACTGGGAGATTCTGTGAGGGAGAGAAGTTTTTGCCGTAGATTTGAGTGGGAGGTCATGGGTCACTTGGAGACCACCATAGCAATAGCCTGCCGGGCTGCTGAAAATAGCCTGCTGGAAAACCAAGGTTCCGTGGTGACAAAATGTAGAAATTGGATTGTGTATACTTATTTGAGAAGTCTGACAGAAAACAAAGGTGAAACCTGGCTGATGGCTCATCAGGCCAGCTCAGGACAGGGAAGGTATTTGTGGGGGGATAGGAAGACGTGTATAAGTTTGTGTCAGAAGAGAGACATAAGAACTTTTCCTGTGCTTGATGAACCTACTGGTATTCTCAGTATCTGCTTTATTTTATGGCTCAGTTAAATATATCTGTTGTCATATCTCTCAGCAAGAGGGGATTTTCTAAATGTTCTTGTTTATAAATGTGCAGAAAATTTTTGTGTAGAGAGTCATGCTTTTGTTGGCCAAAGAAAGTGAACACTTGCTGATTTTCTGGCAATCCTAACAAAAATACTGAAGTGTATTTATACTCTGGGGGCCAGAATGAATTTCAAAGTGACAGTGCTCAGATACATAATCAGCCCAGTTTTCCTCTTCTGCCTCCACTGAGTTTAACAACTTTGTCAAATCCCTTCCTCTGAAATCCACTTCTGCAAGTGAGCTGAAACTAATTCTCTCTACTGCAGAATAAACATAAGGCGGGCTTCCCTGCTAGGCTCTCAAAAGCTTGGTTCCCCACCAATGGATGAGATAAGCAGGCTAAATCCATGGAAAGTGTGGTATGAAACTATCTTTTTTTTAAAGTACATTTTTTTATTGCTTCTTACAATGTGATTTCCTTATTAACATCTGTAACAGTTATAAAAATGTTTACTTCATACTACTTTGAGGCATAAAGCTATTTCAGTAGAATTTCAAGCCAGACACAGGGACTTAAGTTTCTATTCCTATTCCAAACAAGGCAAGATACCTATTATGTAGTCTAATATAAGTGACTATTATCTATGCCAATGAGGGATATTCTGTTAATAAAAACCCACACAGAACCAAATATCCTACTTTGGCTGATAGGGTTGCCTCCTTTCCCAGGGAATTATGTGACACCTATGAACAAAGTCCACATTCATCCATTTGGCTTCCACATCTGTTCCTTGTCCCTGTGACACTGCTAAGGCATAGCGGTCTGCTCTTCATTCTTGAGGCGCTCCTTATTGCCAAGCAAACAGAATGCAGACATCTTAGCCACATACAAGGGGCTCTACAACCTACCTGTCCAGTTTTCTCCCTCATTGATCCCTGCATGCACCTTTCACATTCGTCAGCCTGGACGAGTTACTGTTGCATGTTGAACTCTTTGGGAAGTAACAGAGACACCACACCATTCACATGGTGCACAAAATGGCAGCTTGGATGAGAGCATGGGCTCTGAGACTTGAATTGGAATCCCTGTTGCACTACTTACTATCTGTGTGACCCCAAGCAACTTTCTTAACCATTCGATACCTCTGTCTCTATAAAATGGTGCTAATGACACCCACCTAACAAATAGGGTCGTTTCAAGAATTAAAAGAGGTAATTTTAGGGAAATATGTTTGCCACGGTGATTGACCCAGACTCCAGAAGTCAATAAATAACTAATGTGAAGATAATGATGCTAGAAAACTAATAACTCTGGATTACTTACTTTTAGAACAGATGAGAAATTTTTCCTTCCAATTCTGTAACATTTTAAGATCACTGCTTACAAGCTCTCAAGAAGTTTGCGGAAGTGGTCCCCATTTTGAACAGTTCGGCACACCTAGGTGGGCTCTTGAATGATTACAAAGGTGGCAGATAGAGGTACTGATATTAGCGTTGGTTCCACTCTCTATATCTGGATTCATAGAACAGAGAAACTGCATCTAAAGTTTTCTAACATTTTCGACTCATGTCTTCTTTCAAAATGTTTTTTTTAAAAACCCTCATGTGAACATCTAATGCGATTTTGGAATTTCCAAATATAATTAGTAGCATGAATAAAACTATTTATAATACTGAATATACATTTTTAAAACATTACATGTTCTCTCCCCTACCTGCCCTGCCCCAATCCTGGCCAAGACTGTCCTCACCCTCCTCCCCAAGGTGAGAATCACAGTCAAAGAGAAAGGGTAGTGGACTAGTCCAGTTCCACAAAGTCTCTTCTAGTTCTTGGACTTTGTGATTTAGGGACTAAATGTCCCAACCCTGGAGATCCAACTAACCGGAAAGAAGTCCCTGTGTAAAGGGACACAATGAGAGATAATGGAAATAGAAGTTTGGGTCTAAGAATGTCACCCTAAGAATTGGGGGCTTTATTTGTTTATTTATTTTGGGAAGAGGAGGGACATGACATGACATGTTTGAGGAGGAGAGCACCATACCCAATGATTCCCTTTTCTCTTGGGAAAATGAAACAAGTTGGGGGGCAGGGAGGGGTGCAGGGGAGGACATTTTACAGCAGTATAACTCTCTGAAGATTTTGAGAACATCTTTCTTAGAAACCCTTGAGAAAACAATACATACCATCTGCTTGGGATGGTTTTAGAACCCAAGTTAGATAACTCTGGACTATGGATGTGAGACTCTGACTTCAGGGAATTTCTTCCATATCTGTACCATGAATCTAAAAAAGACCAAGGCAACTTTTAATAAGATCATGAGTCTGGAATCTTTGCTTTGCCTCTAGCCAGTTCTGTCATATTGAATAAGTCCTGTAGACTGGGCGCATCATTTTCTGACCATTAAGATAAGGGATGAGACCAGATGATCTCTAACACCCCCTTAGAACTTGAGCTCTGGAGTCTGACCTCCCCAAGTTGGAATCCCAGCTATATTGTTTACATGACCTAAGTTTCTAAATCTTTCTAAGCATCCTTTTGCCCATCTGTCAAATGAGGATAACACTTCCCTCTAGGTAAGATTGTTATGATCAAGAAATGCCATCTCTTGTTATTATAATCCTCTGATGCTTAATGTGTCAGGTGAATTGAATGTAATACTGAATCCAGAATATCCTATATGCACTACCCACTTCCTATACCCCTATTTTGAGGGAAGGAAGAGGGAGGAACTGAGTGGGCTGGTCAACAGCCAAGGCTGTGGGCTCAGGGGACTTGGGTTCTGTGGGGTGGGAGTGATACTGAGGGTTCTGTTATTGCAATATATTTTGGCATGAAGTGTTCTCTTCCTTCCTTTGAGGTGATGATTTCTAATCCAGTCCATCTTTAGCCTGATTATTACAGCTGGGCAGAGCCACCAAAGATGAAGCAACTGCACTGCCAGCTCAGATGAGGGAAAACTTTTTAAGATGGGAGGGGAGGATCTATAGCCTGCCTTTCATGAGAGAGATTTAGGGAGAAAGGGCCCCACTCAGGCTTAATGAGGTGGGACTGCCTGGCCAGAATGCTCAGTCCTCCTTCCTGGCTGTTTTCTCTACTCCTGGCAACACTTCTTTTTTGTTTGTTGTTTTCAGTATAATATCTATAAAAGTTTCATTGAGATATAATCATATGCCATACATGCATACACTTAAAGTATACAGTTCAGATAACCACTGAATAATATATGGAACTGTTGAATCACTATATTGTACACCTGAAACTAATATAACACTGGATGTTAACAACATTGGAATTAAAATTTTTTAAAAAGAAAAATTTATAATAAAAAATAGAGTGTACCCTTCAGTGGCTTTTTAGTATATTCATAGAGTTGTATAACCATCACTATAACTTTAGAACATGTTCATTGCTCCAAAAAGAAACCCATACCTATTAGCATTTGTTTTTTATTCCTCACTAACTTTAGCCCCTGGAAACCACTAATCTATTCTCTGTTCCTATGGACTTGCTTATTCTGGACATTTCACACAAAAGGAATCATATAAGATGGGGTCATTTGTACATCATTTCTTTCACTTAACCTTACGTTTTTAAGCTTGATCCATGTTATAGCATGGATCAATACTGATCGCCAAATAATATTCCATTGTATGGCATACCTCATTTTGTTTATTCATCAGTTGATTGACATTAGGGTTGTTCCCACTTTTTGGTTATTATAAATAATGCTCTTATGAACATTCATTTATTTTTGTATGGATATGTGTTTTCATTTCTCTTGGGTATATACCTAGAGTGGAATTGCTGGGTTATATGGTAACACACTGTTCAGCATTTTGAGGATTTGCCAAACTGTGTTCCAAGGTGGCTGTATCATCTTACACTCTCATCAGCAGCAGATGAGGGTTCTGGTTTCTCCCCATTCTTGCTGACACTTGCTCTTCTCTTTTTTTGCTTATAGCCATCCTAGTAGGTATGAAGTGGTAGCTCATTATGGTTTCGAATTGATTTACCTAACTGGCTAATAATGTTGAGCATCTTTTCATGTACTTATATTAGTATATCTTCTTTGGAGAAATCCTCCACTCAGATCCTTTCTTGCAACATTTCTGACAATGAGGCATGACATTAAGATGTAGTCTCATCCTTCATAGGTTGGCTATTGTCATTCCAAATCCTTAAGGATCAACATTTGTCCTAGGAAGGAAAATGAGAGAGCTCTACTTCCAAGTGTGAAGAAGAAGAGAGGGGTCAGCATTTAGGATTCCCATTCTGAGTTTGTGTCCATAAGCAGGGAAGACTGAAAATCAGTTCTTTTCTAGAAATGTGTCCACTCTCAATAGAAAAGCTCTGGACTTGAAGGTAGAAGACCTGGGTTCAATTTCTGGTTCCATTTGGTGACTGTGCCCAACTTGCTTAGTTGGTAACTAAGCTTCTTTAAACTTTCCTTTCCACCACCTTCCCCTTTCAATTTTCATGCTTCCTTTTTTAAATTGAAGTATAATTTACCTACAGTAGAATTCACCCATTTTGGTGTACCATTTGAATTTTAACAAATGCATACAATTGTGTAACGACCACCACAATCAAGATAGAGAATATTTCTCTCATTCCAAAAGTTCCTTTTGTTCCTTTGTAGTCAGTCTCTTCCCCTGACTGCAGACCTCGGGAATATTGATCCGATTCCTCTCTTTATCATTTTGCTTTTTTCCAGAATGTCATTTAAATGGAATCTTACAGTGGTGGATAGCCTTTTGAGCTTGGCTTTTTTTCATTTAGGGGATGCGTTGGAAATTCATCATTGTTTTTTCATACATGGGTAATTTTTTTTTAGTAGCATTCCATTGTACGTATATCTATCATAGCTTATTATTAATCAGTTGAGAGACATTTGGGTTATTTTCAGGGTTTTTTGTGATTATGAATTAAGCCACTAAAAATATTCTCAGGTGAATATAGGTTTCATTCGTCTTGGGTAAATACTAAATTCTTTTGCAAAGTGATGTGCAAAGTGTCTCTATCATTTGGCATTCCCAGCAATATGTGAGAGTTCCAGTTGCTCCGTATCCTCTTGTCACAAACTCCGGTTTTTTTTCATCTGTAAATGAAAGAGCAAACACTGCCTTATCTCAGGACTGTTCGATGGAAATAAAAGCGAAACTGCATAAGTAGAAGTGCTTTGAAACCTGTGAGGTGCTGCAGCCAAGTAGACGCTTCTGCCTCCGATGATCATGATCATGCCCACTTATATATAAAATTGTGTTTCCCACATGAGCTAAATGTTTCATTTTTCCCTCTGCATCTTGGCAGACCAAGTGAGTTATGGCACGTCTAAAGCAGCAAGAGGTTTGCCTTAGATGCATTCTAGAGTTTGTCTTGGCTCTAGGTTTTGAACTTTTCACAGAAGCAGATAAATGACCAAGATGTAAATCATCAAGTGTGAGTCAGCTTTGTAAAGAAAAATGACCCTATGTGATGGAAGTCAGCAGGAGCGGAGTCAACAGGACAGACAGTGTGATGTGCTGCAGGAGAACTACATGCAGGCTTCAACCAGGCAGTGTCCCCAGGGCAAGGCATTTAGGACAGCTAAAGCAACTGAGAGGACTGGCTCTCTAAAATGTCCCACAGCAGTAGGGGTGAAAGGGGTGGGTAGGAAAACTGACTATAGAAGTAATCTCTTCAACATTTTCCAACTATTGAAATTTACTTTTTTTCCATGCTAGAGAGAGAAAGGCGTAAGAAACAAACAAGCAAAGGTTTTTTTCCTTGACATTAGTATGAACTAATTTTACTGTAATATACAGATGGTTACATGTGGAAATGTGTAGAGATATGTATGTATTCACTGGTCAGTATACATACATACATTTCCTTGCTCTGTCATCTGAGGGGGCCTAGAAGCAGCTGACACCCCAGTAGCAATAAGCCCATCTGATCCCCAGATCTTGGTATCTAATACCTTTTTCCAATAAAAAGGAACCTGGTTTCCTTAGAGAAGTAGTTCATTCTAAGACTGGGACAGGAGATATCTAAGATGAACCTGGAGTGTCTGGTAGTGTTAGAATGTAAGGAAATAGTCAAAAACACACCAGGATGGGGTATGTTGAAGAGGCCAGGAGGCAACTTAGAAATGTCCCAATTGTCAAAGTAAAGCAATTTGAACAAAATAAAGTAGTATTAGATTATAGCCTGTTGTGATTTTGTTAAATGAACATTTGTTAGGTAGAACTCTGGGGTGTCCAGTAGTCAGCCACATTTCAACAAAAGGCCACAAGGGAAAGTGAACTAGAGAAGGTTACTACTCACAGGTGCTAGAGGAGGAACATGGCTTGCCTACAAGGGCCACTGTGGGAAGTCAAGGCAGGCTGCAGGCAGAGAGAGGGGCAGGATGTGGGGCACATGCCTTTATTAGGGTCCGCAGGGGAATGCTTTGGGGTTACTGGGCTAAAGCTGGATTGGTCATTTCAAACCAAAAAGAGTGGGGCTACAGTAAGCTTCTGAGGGGTCTTATACAAGGGGCAGCCCTGGGTGGCAAGGAAGAGTATTTGTCACAAGGGTCTTTCAGGAAGTCATATCCGGAACTCACATTTACTTGTGACTCTGAGGGCTGTTACCCAGGGCACTGCTCTCAGGAGAAGCTAGTGTCAGTTCAAGGCCCCCATGTGTTGCTTGGCCACACAAAATGGATGCAGAGGCAATAATATCATGGAGTAGGATCTAAACTCTCAACATAGCCCAAAGTATACAATAAATATTCATGAGTCTATTCTGGTAAGAGTAAACGACTGAGTAAATAAGTAGGAATACAGTTGACCCTTGAACCACACAGGTTCGCTTCTGTATGGACTTTTATCAATAAATGCAATGCAATACTGTAAATTCGTTTTCTCTTTCTTATAATTGTCTTAATTAAAAACATGTTCTTTTCTCTAGCTTTGTTTAAGAATATAGTATATAATACATAAACAAAATATGTGTTAATTCCACTATTATCAGTAAGACTTCTGGTCAACAGTAGGCTATAGGTAGCTAAGTTTTGGGGCAGACAGAAGTTCTATGTGGATTTTTGACAGGGCAGGAGCGGGGGGCGGGATCAGCAGCCCTAACCCCCATGTTGTTCACAGGCTAACTGTAAACAAATCTCCTATGCAAAAGAATTCCAAATAACTTATTCTAGAAACTCCACCCTCTGGGAGGTTTGGCATACCTCCCACCCCTTCAGTGTGAGCTGCATATAGTGATTTCCCTCCAGAGGGCACAGTATGAAAAAGGAGGAAAAATGAGTAATTTTACAGGGAGGGAAGTAAGCTAACACTACCTCAGCCAGGTGATCAAGGTTAATGTCAACAGGCAAAAGTCATGTCGATAACATTTGCCCTTGATGAGATATAATGAGAATGGCACCTTGCCTCTGTAGTCTTCCTTCCACAAACCCTTAACACCAGTCTAATCATGAGAAAAACATCAGACAAATCCCAACTAAGGACATTTTACAAAATGCCTGACCGGTATGTCTCATAACCAAGGTCATTAAAAATCAGGAGTCTGAAAGGCACCTGGGTGGCTCAGCCGGTTAAGAACCCAACTCGTGGTTTCAGCTCAGGTCATGATCTCAGGGTTGTGAGATCGAGCCCCGAGGTGGAGTCTGCACTGGGCGTGGAGTCTGCTTAAGATTCTCTCTTGCCCTCTCCCTCTGCCCTGCCTGGTCCCTCCCACCCCTGTGTGCATTTGAGCTCTCGCTCTCTCTCTTTATCTAAAAAAATAAAAATAAGGAGTCTGAGAAGCTGTCACAGTCAAGAGGAGCCTAAGGAAACAATGATTAAACACAATATGATATTCTGGACAGGATTCTGGAAAAAGACTAAATTAGAAAACTCAGGAAAAAAATGAATATAGAATTTAGTTAATAATAACATACCAATTTGTTTTATTAATTGTGACAAATGTACTATACTAACTTAAGATGTTAATAAAAGGAGAAAATTGGGAGCTGGGTGTATGGGAATTCTCTGTACTATCAGTTATTTTCTGAAAAATATTTCAAAATAATAAAAATTTACTTTAAAAAAAGTTATTGCCTTGCAAAATAAGAACTAGGAAGATGCAAAATTTCATTTGTTTATATAGAACACTTTGCCTCACTGAAAATATTCCCAGAGGAATTTCAGTTCAATATTGATGAAATTTTACATATGTTCTTTCAAAGCTTTGTATTACATAAATTGTGTGAGCTTCAAATGAAACATTTATTATGATTTTTTTTATTGTTGCTCATTGAGATACCCCCCAAAAAGATGACTATAGATATTTGGGAGGCATTTCCTTTTTTTTTTTTAAATTTTTTTATTCTTATGTTAATCCCCATGGGAGGCATTCCCTTTTAAAAATTTAAAGAAAGATGGAGAAAGAATTGGTAAAATAAATAAATAAAAATCCAGCAGGTAGTTACTCAGACTATCAGACACAAAATCAAAGGCCACTCTTTCTGCCAAGTTAAAAACAAAATCCAGCTTGATTTTTGTTTGTTCTCTAAAATGTTATTTAGTTTCACTTTTCAAATTAACAAATAAGAGCAACTATACAAATAAGATCAACTTAAAATGTTACGGAACTCTAGATTTTATAATGTGACTGTGGCATGTAGAATATGTCCACTTAAAAACATCTGGACCATCTGGGTCAGTCCATTAAGATGTTTTATACCAAAGGAAAACTCCTATATTCCTTTTTTCAACTTAATTTATTCCTGGCTTCAAGTGTCCTTTCTCCCCTAAGATAATAGTGATGCCTTTAAAGGATATGTAGCAGTTTAATCTTTCATTGCTTTCTAGTGAGCTTCCTATAACAGAAAGTTTCTGGCAAGATGTTTTTACATTCAGATCCAAATCACTGTCTGTGGTGAAACTGAGCCAAGAACTTCTCCATCACCCCCCCACCCCCAAAGAGGCTGGTGCTCCTCCACCCCACCCCCAAGAGTCAGGGCTGCCAACCACTCATTTGCTAGGCTTTCTTCTCCTTGGGCTCTGACCTTAGGACTGTGGTCTTTCCCCAGGATTACTCTCTAGGGGCACTTTGGCTTATTATATATGCTAAGCTGGCCATTTAGGATGTGATGACAAGGTGAGGAAAACTTGCAACTGCACACTCTAAGTCCTGCAGAGTTAGACAATTACCAGGTACAGAGTTTCTTCGTGGATTTGATTTATCCTAACGTAAGTCTGGCTCATCACAACTGCAGTCTGAAGACCATCCTGTCTGCAGCTGCCTCCACCCCCAGGGAGTTAAGTTTGTCCTCAGCTAAATGTACCCAGGTACTTCACTTCCTTCCGGGACTACTGTGTCCTCTCAGGCTTTTCTGTATGATTCTTGCCTAGTTGGTTAAGTGAAATAGTTAGTGACTGGCTATGATAGCTGCTGTCACCCGACTCAGACATGGTAACATCCACAGTTAGCTGAGCCCCTAAGTCGGCACCACACTGTGTGCCCCACACATGTGGCCTTATTCCATCCTCTGCACAGTCCTGCAGTATAGTTACTGTGGTTCCCATTTTATAGATGGGAACACTGACACTCAACAGACTTGGACAACCTGTCTGAGTCCACACAGCTGTAAGTGGGAGAGCTGTGTCACACTCTGTTCCCCCTGACTTGTTACCCCCTCCTGCACACCACTTATGGACACCTGTCAGTCTACCCTGAATATTTATCCAAATTAGCACTCCCAGACCCATCTTTAGACTTGCCCTCTTTTTTCCATACAAGGAAACATCAAAGTACCAATAGGATTTTTTACTCTCATATTAATGTTTCAGGCAGAAATTATTATTATTTTTAATCCAATTGATCACACCTGCTTTTGGAGTATAAACTTCTGTAGTTTAAACTTCAACATGTAGAGTTTTTCAGCTTGCATTAAACTCATTCTGTCCTTTCTGGGGATCCCAAACTCCACAACAAAAATGTCATACTCAGAAATACTTGGTTTCCTAAAGGTATTTTGTACATATTCCCATTATTATGTCTGAAGTCCCAAGTGAATTTGGTAGACTGCTGGAGGTAGTCCTCTGTAGACAGAAAAGATATGAGAAGGTATCTCCCTCCCTCCTGGACCCTGTCAACCTGGTGCATTGACGTGATGAGTGGGGAAAAATCACACAGACCCCATCCATAGCTTCTCTTTCCAAAAGCGGAGCACAAAGAAAATCAAGCTGAGTGAATATCCACAACATGTGAAGGGAGAAGAAATATTAATGTTTAATTTGAAACAATATGGGATAGTGGGAAGGGTGGGAACCCTGAGGTTTTAGTCTGAAAGCTTCCCTAACCAGCTGTTTGTGGCTCTTAGCTAAGTTAGCCTCTCTGGACCTTATTTTCCTTACCTGTAAATTGTAAAATGTCACCATTGGACTGTTTGTTAATGTACCGTTTATGTCTCTTCCTCCTTAGGGAAAAAAAAAAAAAACCTCAAGAGGCTTTTAAAAACAATGGAGCGAAAAGTCTAGAATCATGCAGGAGAGGTTGGAATGATGTGGGCAAGAATGCCTAGGCCAAAGGAAACTTGATGCCATTGATTCAAAAATTGGTCAGAGCTTCCGGGTAGCCTAGACAAAAAGAGAGATGTGATGGGTTATATTGTTCTCATTATCTGAAAAAGGAATGTGGAATGGAGGGAACAGAAGGAAGAACAGGAAGAAAGGAAAAAAGCAGCAACCTACCAGATTGTCAGAAAATCCAAGCTCAGCCCTGGGAGGAATTGTTTTCTGAGTCCTATAGACAATGGATAGTCTTCAAGAGCAGCTTACAGGACAAAAACATTGGAAACAGTCTTTCTCTGGCCATATTTTATACGGACCTTCAATAAAAGGACATCATGAAAAAACATAGCTCTCTAAAGATATCCATGTAGATGGCTAAGATAATCTGGTCCAGGCATGTTGCTCACCAAAGGTCTTACTTGGCATGGGGCAAGCTTAGAAAATCTAAGGAATGGGGGCGCCTGGGTGGCTCAGTCGTTAAGCGTCTGCCTTTGGCTCAGGTCATGATCCCAGGGTCCTAGGATCGAGCCCTGCATCGGGCTCCCTGCTCCGCGGGAAGCCTGCTTCTCCCTCTTTCACTCCCCGTTTGTGTTCCCTCTCGCTGTCTCTCTCTCTGTCAAATAAATAAAATCTTTAGAAATAAAAAAAAGAAAATCTAAGAAATGAATGCCTGTTATGACCCTTAGGTTATCTTTCTCAAATACCACTTGCCTCAGCCAAGCTTTTGACAAGTGTGATAGGCTGGTTACAGACAGTTGACAATTGAAATTCTTGGCAAGTCCCTTCATATATAAAAGTAATTCAGGTTTGTGAACGTTCTACTTACACCACCTTCCTGTTCCCCAGGGAATGTGGGGACATCTACCTGCGGGGAGGGCTGAGAAATTTTATTACCATGGTGACCCATATCTAGGGATGGAGGGAGGGAATTTCATTTTCTACTGTATACAATGCTGTAGTACTGGATTTTTCTTTTTACAACAAACATGTATTACTCAGAATAATAGAGATTAAACCAGGGGCCTTGGGGAGGGGAGAGAAGGGAAGGAGGGAAAGGAGGGAGGGAGAGAGAGTGAAAATAAAGTACAGTTGCATGCAAGTAGATTTGAAAAGTTCTGTTTAACACACGAAGCCCTAGTGTGGTCCTGCCACTTAGACATTGCTCCACAAATATTTGTTGAATGATGAAATAAGAAATAGAAATGGAAGCAAGCACTAGCCGGCGAGAGTCTTGAGGTGACGTTGCCAGCTGGCTGCCTCGACTAGGAAACAAATGTACTGTGGCTTCTTTAAAACACTTTGTTGTGAGTAGGGCAGCCTCCAAAGGCCCCTTTCCAGGATGAGCAGCCCCAAAATGCATCCCCCAGATTCCTAAATGGGTTCATCTGTCAACCAGAGCTCTAGGTGTGAGGTAGATGGCCGGGAGTGCCTCTTCTGATCCAGCATAACTGGGAATGAGCCCTTCCTCCTGTTATCACTCAGCTGATGCTTTCGTTTGCTTCCTGAGGCCACTCTTGGAATATCATTCAATTGTTCATTCAGTCATCCCCCCAGAAATACTGCTCGAGTGCCTACTGTGTGCCCGGCACAGTTCCAGGCTTTGGAGATCCTGCAGTGAAAAAACAAAAATCTCGATTCCGGAAGTTGCTTTCTGAGGTAGTGTGCGGTCTTTGTCGGCTTCCACCATGGTGTACCGTGGCCAGAACCAAAAAGTGCAGAAGGTGATGGTTCAGTCCATCAACCTCATCTTCAGATACTTGCAAAATAGATCTCGAATTCAGGTGTGGCTCTATGAGCAAGTGAACATGCAAATAGAGGGCTGTATCATTAGTTTTGATGAGTACATGAACCTCGTATTAGATGATGCTGAAGAGATTCATTCTAAAACAAAGTCAAGAAAACAATTGGGTCAGATCATCCTAAAAGGAGATAATATTACCCTGCTCCAAAGTGTCTCCAACTAGAAATGATCAATGAAGTGAGAAATTCTTGAGAAGGCCATGTAGTTTGTTTTTTTAGATGTCCTTTGTTGGGAGTGTAGTTCTAAAACATTTGTTCATATTGTTTTGATTACCTTTATGTTATTACCAGAGTACAATAAATGCTGTGGGATTGTTTTTATTTAAAAAAGGGGGGGCTGCCTGGGTGGCTCAGTCTTAAGCGTCTGCCTTCGGCTCAGGTCATGATCCCAGTGTCCTGGGATCGAGCCCCGCATAGGGCTCCCTGCTCCACGGGAAGCCTGCTTCTCCCTCTCATACTCCCCCTGCTTGTGTTCCCTCTCTCGCTGTGTCTCTCTCTGTCAAATAAATAAATAAAATCTTTTTTAAAAATGAAAAATAAAAAAAGGAGGAAAAGAAAAAACAAAATTCTCTACTGACGGGTTACATTCTAGTTAGGTGGAAACAGAGAATAAGAAAAATAAGTAAAAAGTATGGAATGATAAGCGTTAGGGAGAAGATAAAGCAGGGAAGAGGGATGGGGAGTGTTGGGGAGGGGTGGCTATTGTAAGCTTAAGTAGGACAATGAGGGAAGGCTCACTGGGACCCTAGTATCTGAGTAAAGATCGGAAGGGGTTGAGGGAGTGAGCTGTCTGGATATACGCAGGAAGAGCAATCCAGGCAGAGGGAACAGTAAGTGCAAATGTCCTGTGGAGATAGGGTGGAGGTAGAACACATACCTAGCACATTCAAGGAACAGTAAGGAGGTCGGTGTGACATGCTACGGGCAGTTGAAAATTAAGATTCTTGGTGATGTATGTAGCTATAGTTGATTCATTTATTATTCTATATTATTCTACCATTAAAAGATCTCTCTCTCTCTTTCTCTCTCTCTCTCTCTCTCACTCTCTCTCTCTCTCTCTCTCTCTCACACACACACACACACACACACACACACACACAAAATGCATGTGTGGTTCCCCAGACCAGCAGCATCAGCATCATCTGCATCAGCATCATCTGGGAGCTTGTTAGAAATGCAGACTATTATCCCTGCCCCCATGCACCCACACCCCACACCTACTGAATCAGGACCTACATGTTAACAAAATCCCCAGTGCTTCCTGTGCACATTTAAGTTTGAGAATGGCCAGGGCCCTTGATCAGCAGTTCCTAGGCTTTATCAGGATCACTTAGGAAAACTTTTCAAAAGGACAGGTTCCTACCTCCCTACCCCATACACTGAATTAGATGCTACATGGTAAAGTCTGCAATTGGATATTTTTAAGGAACTCTCAAGGGTTGTTCTGATATGGAGCCACATGAGGAACCACTGGGCTCTGAATGATGGTGTCATGTATAAGTGACCAAAACGGGGTTCATTCCTCATGGGCCTCAAAACACAGATTGAAGAATCAAGCTAATAATCATCAGGATGCCTCCAAGCACCGAAACATGACCGCAAACTAATATTCCAATGCACGGGTGGAATGTAAATAAATATTGGTGGCTCACATTTCAGGAGTTTTCCAGAACATTTAAGTGGATTTGAAAAATACTTTTTAAAAGATTGTTTGTAGAAACATCATACTCTTTCCAGTCCTTCTTTGGCATAGAGTTTAATCAGATTTAAAATGGTGAGTGTTCTTTGTAAGGTTGTGTGTTTCTTTTCTTCTAGGGCATGTAAAACAAGACATCTGGGTTTTATCATTAAAATGCTAAAACATGTCCAGCATTTTTAGGAAACTTTTAGGAGTTTATACACTAATAGGTGTTAGATACATTTGATAGAAGTCTATTCATTTAGAGTTTTTAAAAGTTTATACATACCAATTTTTTTGTTTCAGAAAAATATTTGAGTAAACCATTTAAGTTTCTGACTGTATTTTCCAGCACTTAGAATATTAGGAGAAAATAGAAAGAAATCTTTTAGTCCCACCCTTATGTGAAAATATCTCATTTTCAGATATTCTTGGTTTTATATTATACACTGAATTCTCATCAATTCATAGCAAAATATGCTTTTACTCTCTTATTAGCATCTGTCAATTTATCTGTGGACATAAAAAGCATCTTCTTTGATTAATTTCTTCCCTGCCTGCAGAATTTCAGGAAAGATATAAAAATCTAGAATTTAAAGAGTGAGGCTAGGTGTATTGTAGGCATATTCTGTGCATGAGTCTCAGACATGATGCTCCCCAGTCCTACCATGGAGCAGAGAGGCCAGGGAGGGGTGTAGAGTAGAAGAGCCAGGGAAACATAAGACATTTTAAAAAGTTGTAATTTCTAATTTCAAAGAAATGCCACATTAAATGTAGGTACCTCACAAAACCAAATCATGTAGATACATGCCCATTAATATTAGTAAACTTGTCTAACCTTTCCACTGGGCTTATGAATATACAAAGCACTTATCTCCTTTATCTCCTTTAATCCTGCAATTCTGTAAGGTAGGTGTTGCTCATTGGCCTGTTTTAAACTGAAGGCACAAAAGAAGAGAGACTAAGTAAGTAACTGGCCCAGTACCACACGGTTAGTAAATGTTAGAGCCGAGACTCGAGAACAGCGCCTCTGACCTCAAACACAGGCTCAGGCTGATCCCACTGCATCTAGTAAAGATTATTTGTCCAGTCAGCATCCCCAAAACATGATCTTGTTTTGGTTTGGTTTGCTTTGGTTTTTTGGTATGAAATGTGTCACTTTCTAATACTTGAACAGCATGGGTTTTGTTTTTTTTTTTTTTACTTTTTAGTCTCTGTCATCAACACCCTAGGCGCTTTCCAAGTAAATATTTCTCTAAAGAGATTTCTTGAGCCAGAAACTGAACACATCTTTACCCCTCTGGAGTGAAGGCTCAGCCCCTCTCTACAGGAAAAGCAAGGCTGGTGTTGGGCCCCCACCCCCTCTTGCCACAGCGCCACGTAACCCTTAAATTACCAGACCCCAAACAGGTCATTCACTTTTATAGAGACTGTCAACACACCCTCAAAAGCTGTCAACACTCTTAAACTTCTTTCACTAACTCTCCTGATGACAAGGAGCAGGCTCTAACTTCAGCCCACTCGGCGAAATCCCAAGTCCTGCCAGCCTCATGGCCCCCATCTCCAAAATAAATCCCCTCTTCTGCTGATCTGAAGCTCACGTCAACTTCCCCACGTCCAGGGTTTTGAGTTTCTGCAGCTCCTGTCCTGGGGTTTGTGCCCTTGAGCTGTGAGTCAGGGTCCCCAACCCATTGTCCCCTGCTGCCACCACTGAGCAGCCACCTTCTTCCCTTCCCGAAACAGATCCTGGCAGGATTTTTCTGGAAAGGCTCTTCCTGCTGATACCTCCTCTCCTCCAGGAAACAGAGGAGGCTTCTTGGCTCTTCCTTTGACCTCTCTTGCCATCCACAGTAAAGACAAATAGCAGCCACATCAACTTTAATGTGTTCTTGTTCCTGTTTTCCTTCTGCCCCAGATCTCCACTCCCCTAGACCCTTCCCCTTCTGGAGCTGGTCTGCAGGGCACAGCCGGAGGACGGCTGGAAGGGGAAGAGTTCAGGCTGCAGTGTGTCTGAAATTCTGCATGCAGGTGGCTGCTGGTAAGGGCTGTGATATGGCAGGCCCGGGGCTGGCCACTCTTGTTTCATTGCCCTGACTCTTCTCCCTTTTGTTCCTCGAGTTTTGCCCGACAAGGACGCGCTGCCACCATCTCTCAGGCCCCCTGAGTCAGCGTCTTTAGCAATTCCTGCAGCTGCCAGCTCGCTTTTTCCTCACCATCAACTTCTTCACTCAAGTAAGGCTGCCTCTGAGGCCCCACGGATGGAGGGAGAGTAGGACAGAAAGCGGCAGGGAGGGGTGGCCGTGCATCAGATCCTCTTCACAGAGATAACGGAAGCCCAGCAGGCCATGACTCTAGGATGCCCTGAGGTCAGGAGACCTGAGGTCTAGCCCTGGCACTGCCACTGACTAGCTGGGTGACCTTGGACAAGTCACCTCGCCCCTCTGCTTCTTGGGGTTCTTCATCTAAAAAATAATGGAAATGGGCTAAATAACCTCTAAGGTCTTTTGATTTATTAGCTGCCGTATTATGTAGTAGAACCAGATGTCTAAAACCACGTGTCTGCTCAGCTCTTTCCTCATCACAGCCTTGGCTATGAAATCAGAGTTGCCCATGTGCTTTAATCTCATTTTGGATTATAAGAAAAATTTTCCTGTGTCTTGGCTTTAGAATTCCTCCAATGACACATTGATTCCGAATTTATGACACCAGTTAGAAAATCCTATGCCGCCATTTCTGACTATTTCTATCCTTCAAAGTCCACTCACACCATGCAGTTTCTAGAGATGAAAGGATGTGTTCTCGGGTTGGACAGATGCAAAGAGAGGTCTCCAGGATTGCCAGTGGATATGAGCCTCTGGCTATGTTCACTTCAGGATAAAGGAGTTTGGAGGAACCCAATGCCACTATTCCAGGGGCTTTCTAAATGTAAGTGTTCCTTTGGGGAAAAAAAAAATTGCATGGCCAAAAGAATTTGGGAAACTCCAAATATTAGCTCCTTCTTGGAGATTCACCATGTGCATTAGCATATTTAAGGCTCCAAGAGGGGCGCCTGGGTAGCTCAGTCATTAAGCGTCTGCCTTCGGCTTGGGTCATGATCCCAGGGTCCTGGGATCGAGCCCCGCATCGGGCTCCCTGCTCAGCGGGAAGCCTGCTTCTCCCTCTCCCACTCGCCCTGCTTGTGTTCCCTCTCTCGCCGTGTCTAAATAAATAAATAAATAAATAAAATCTTAAAAAAATAATAAAGCTCCAAGAAATCCTGCCAGTGAAGAAATCTTAATTTATCCTAGCATTTTCCAAACTTATATAGCCCCAGATACCTTCTTCACAAAATACTTTAACATCTGGTAGGACATGTCCCTGGAACAGAGTTTAGGAAACATTACTCCCAAACATTACTGACCTATCTCTATCTGGGTCTTCAGAGCAGAAAGGGATAACTACCGCTGCTAGAATATTTATTAAGCACACGTGGCAGTAATTCAAAATTGGCAGATCAACTGTCCAGCAGCCAGGATTTCAAAATCTGAAGCTGCAGAGGGACAGGCACAGGAATAAGCATGCCAGTCAACAAACAAGACAAATGAAGTGTCAAGTGCAGCTTGGGAGCATAGACCAGGCCACAGGGCAGTTGTCTGCCTTCCCGAGCTGAATTTCCCTGCTCTCAGCTGTCAGTCTTAAGTTCTTTGCTCTACCAGGCAGTTACCTTTCAGCCAGTTACACGATATCAAAGCAGGACATTCATTGTTTATTTTTATAGGTTAGGTGGTTGGTGAGGCACACGAGTAATTTTATCCCGTGCTGAGCATCCTAGAATTTTTGCCTTACACATACCACTCCGTTGAGTTTTATTCAGAATTGGAATCTGTTCTTTCCCCGGAAAAGACGACCTCCTTTTCACCAAGTAAGAAAGATATTGAAATGGCCAACGTCTCATGCTGTTGTTTAATCCCAGTCTGAATCAAGTGTCATTTCGGTTTGTGTACACGATGTTTCCCGGACAGGGGGCCCAAGCTTCTCAGGGCCCCCTTCTAGGACCTATTTGTGATTCACTGTTATTTTTCCCAGCACTTCCCCTGGAACCAAGCCATACCCATGCGTCCTCACTTCCTCACACAGCTCCCGCCCCTGCCCCCTTTCCCCATCACCTGTTTTCCATTCCCCCCCACCAACATTCCTTAGATCCTCTATGGATATGTTTTTTCTGAATTTTTTCTCTTGCTTCATTTCCACCTTTCTTCTGCCTCTTCTTTCTGTCCTCTTTAAAAGAACTGAAGGCTCATTCTTTCTGAGGGTTTAATCCTTAGGAAGTTCCTCTCTGCTAAACAGAGAAGGGAAGCAAGCACTGTAATAAAAAGGCCAACAATGTTTCCACAAAGACTATATCTTGAAAAAGAAGTTGCTTATTATTTTTTTTAATTATCAATATTAGTTGACATGTATTGAGTATGTGCTCTGCTCCAAGCACTAGGGCCCTTAACATACATTGTCTCTTTTATTAGTTACCACACCTCTTATAATATAGGACATTTATTATTCCCATTTTATGGATGAGCAGTTGAGTCTCAAGGAAGGAAGGAAACTTGCTCAAGGTCATAGAACTAGTAAAAAGCAGGGCCAAGAAATGATCCTGCATTTCTCTGGCTCCCCATCCTGTCTTCTCCCATTGCTCCCCCACCCCCCTTTAGAACAGGGAAGTCAAAGAGACAGAATTCTGGTTTTCATCAAATTTATTCCCTAACAAGTTTCATTCACAGAAGCTCACCCTCCACACATGTACTGCACAGACAGCAGATTGAATTACCTCCTTAATGATCTATTATATGCACCAGTGTCCAGCTTGGCCAGGATGTAATTGATCTTGGTGGGATGCCAACATCCTTTCTTTCTTCACACAGATCTATCTTCAGGGGAACATACGCGAACACATGCAAACCATTTTATTCCCTTCCATTCCTTCCTTCCTGCTTGATCGTTAGTGTTGGTTTCATTAGGCTGCTGTTCTGGGCTCACCATTTTCACTGCTGTTGGCAAACCTTTGCTGTTGGGCTCTACAAGTGAAAGAGTGACTTGCTGGGCTTACTTTTACTTTCCTGGGACAAGTGTCCACCTGCTGGGGCCCAGAGTGGTTCACAGCATGTCTCAGAACCTCTGGACTTGCTCAGTGGCCCTGAAAGACAGCCTTCACTCTCCTCCTTTTCCCAAGCAGGATGGCCTATGGACAGTGACTTCCCCATCCAGGGGACTTAAGTAATCAGGGGGGCCACTTCCCGTCCATCACTTGGGGCACCTGAGAAGGAGCCCAGCCAATTCCAGAGCAGATGAGAAGGCCACCACTACCCTCACTCTCTGATGCCCAATTATCACAAGGAAAATGGAATCTTCCAGTCATGGGCCAAATTACCCATAGGCCTTCTATGTCACAGCTCCCTGGGTATCCTTCCCCAGCACTGGCCTCTTGAGCTTCTTGGATGAAGAGCAAGCTGACGGTCGGGGGGGGGGGGGCGCTGTCAGCCCCCGCTCCCCTACTGCAGCCCCCAGAGACCCCGGCATTCGGGCACTTATACGCTCTTCCGAGAACGGCAGCACCAGCAGGAGGCGGATGCTGGGGCAGCTGTGCCCTGTCCCGTCTCAGAACAAGAGGTTATTCAGCCCTTGCCGCTCGAGCTGGACCCTGTGCCGGGAGATAGATGAGTAAAACAATCAATACCTGCTTTCAAGAAGCTCATGCTCCAGGGGCAGGAGCCCCGGGGAAAGTGGTCACAGTACAGTGATAAAGTTAGCTTAGGGCAGAGGATGGATTAACCATGTGAGGATTCAGAAAGGCTTCCTGGAGGAGATGACATCTGGGCCACTTGGCAGTCAATGAGATGTGGGGCTGGAAGGTGACGGAGGAGTTAAGGATTGGGGTCAGGGTGGGCCTCCAGAGCCCTTGGGCCCTCCAGCTAGAAATGCCCGGTTAATTCTTGGATATACAGGACAAGAGCTAGATATTCAGAGATAGCAGCTGGGGGGGTGGGTATAACCAGGTCAGTGAAGGGAATCATCGAGGGAGAAGATATAGCATAAGAAGAACCAAGGACAGATTCCCCAAGAAATGCCAGCATTCAAGAACTGACTTGTGCCAGCAGAGGACAATATTATGGGCACGGGCTCTGGGGCTGGGCTCCCTGAGTTGGGATCGCACCTTCACAACTTACTAGCTGTGTTACCCTGTGCAAGTGACTATGCCTCTCTGTGCTTCCATTTCATCTATAAAATGGGCTGATAATCACATATACCTCATTGAGCTGTTGTAGGATTAAATTAATTAATACACTTTAAGCACTTAAAACAGTCTATTTAAGTAGATGGTATAAGCACATTTAATAGCATTATTCCTTCACTGATGTCAGAAAAGGGCAAAAGGAAAAGGACAGCCTATGACACAGTCAGGCCTCTCAGTGCCAATCGGCACAGCTCAGTCGAGATCCTCAGTGAGGAGAAGTGAAGGAGAGCCCCCATGGGAGCCAGATCACAGCTGGGATGGAAGGAATGGATCATGCTGGGTGGGCAGGGGCAGTGGCTGCCTTACTCGCTGCATGCCCCAGTGGCCCTTGCAGTGCCCAGTGGCGTGTGAGCTCCTTAGCGGTAGAAGAGCCCTCCGTAAAGATTTGCTTAATGAGGATATATTTTCTGAAGGTCCTGCAACTCAGCTGGCATGATGAGGCTGCCGGGACCAGGGAAAGCACGTGGGCCACTCCAGTGGTGGCCGCAATTTGGGGAGCAGGTTTCTTGGGGGCCTCTCTTGACTCTCTTGACTCTCTGTCTGGGACATCTAGTTGTTTCCGCGAGTGAGCTGTAGTATGGAATCTCCTAGGCCTTCTCCTTCCAGACTCTTTAACCCATGAGACCCTGTCCTATTCTGCATGTCATAGAAAACTTGGAATTTTAGACAGGTGACAGAACAGAAACATGCGTAGACATTCAATTCATGCTTGCAACACCTTCTCTATGACCTTTCAGAACACCAGCATTCTGTTTCTAAAGGGGGTGTTCCTTATTTGAGCTGAGCTCACTGTAGTTTTGCTAAGGCATTTCTTTGCTCACTAGATCAGGGTAGATATTGGGGCTATAGTACAGTTTAAAAAGCTATAATGAATTCACTCTTTGGTCTAATGCTCGTAAGAGAACATGGAGAGTAATAAAGCATGGTAGTTTAAAAGCACATGCTTTTCATTTGGCTCGTTCCTAGTTTATAGGTTGTGTAACCTTGGACAAGCTAGCTCTGCCACTCTGAACCTCAGCTTCCTCATCTGTAAAATGAGAACACTATTAGTACCAGCATGTAAGGCTGAGAGGATTAAAAGGGATAAGCAGAGTCCCTCTCAGAAGTACATGCCCACTACATGGAAGCGGTAGTGATTGTAAGTATTATTATCAAAATCATGCAAAGAGGAGAAGAAATTGGTTCACAAGTGGCCCCTGCGATAGGATCAGGATAGTTTGGAGCTAACCGCTCACTTATATCAACTTTTTATGTAAACGCCTAGCCATGGGTTTCAATCCCATTATTAAAATGGAATGAAACGACAAATACCCTATTCTAGGACTATCAATAGATACTTTTACAAAAGGAGAGAATACAGATGAGATGAGGCTCACTCTTGAATACCATTTAATAATTGGTTTCAGAATGAATGACCTGTTCAACTGAGTAGGGTAAGAGAGCGGAGGATAATGCAGCCTGAACGACTCTTAGCAATTCTCTGCAGTCCATTTAACTAGAAATGGCATCTGCATGTTGAAGTCAAAATGTTTACTCTCGTTGCTTTTAAAACAGTAAGTAGCCATAAAAAAGAATGAAATCTTGCCATTTGCGACAGCAGAGACGGACCCAAGGGAATGCAGCTGAGTAAACTAAGTTAGACAGGGAAAGACTAATACCTATGATCTCACTTAGATGTAGAATTAAAACAAGAAAAACAGCAACAAACCAAGCTCGTAGATACAGAGAACAGATTGGTGGTTGCCAGAGGTGCGGGTTACAGGGTGGGGAAAATGGGTGAAGAGGGTCCAAAGATACAAACCTCCAATTACAAAATAATTAAATCATGGGGATGTGATGTACAGCCTGGTGATTACAGCTAATAATACTGTATTGCATATTTGAAAGATGCTGAAAGAGTAGATCGTAAAAGTCCTCATCACAAGAAAAAAAAATTTATAACTATGTATGGTGATGGGAGTTCACTAGACTTATTGTAGCCATCATTTTGCAATATATACAAGTATTGAATCATGTTGTTTGCCTGAAACTAATATGTCAGTTATACCTCAATTTAAAAAAAAAAAGAATATGGTGTCACAGAGAGTGGAACAGCAAAACATTTTCAAAACTTTTAATAAATTTATTCTTTGTACAAAAAGGTAGTTTAAATTAAGTATGTCATGTGGAATTGCACACTTGTCAAAACTTCTAGATTTCACACTGAAAATATTTACATGTAATTTTATTGGCACGAACCATCAGTTAAATGGAACCAAAATAAAGAAAAAACATTTTAAAAGAACAGTAAACAATTCTAAGAAATTTAGAATTCTGAATATTTAGGGAATGTTTAGTTGAAGAATCTTTTGCAAACCATGGGGGAGACATTCTGCAAACAATAGAAGGATGGTCAGAACACTATGGTTTCTATCCTCAAGGATTTGACAATTTAGAGAAGGTGGATATATATACAACGGACTTAATTGCAAGGCAGAAAATGCTATCTTAATTTTCTTATACTTGCTCCAGACCCTCCTGTCCTCATGCCTAATGTAGTTCCTGGCAAATGCACAGGCATAGAGTAACTATTTGTAGGAAGAATTAGCACTGTTACAGAGATATGAATAAAGTACTTTGGGAGAGAGTGGGGACCACAGAATGGTAGAAAGACTGGACTTCCAAAGATGGTAGCATAGAAATGGGTAAAATTGGCCTTGTACCTCCCAATCATAGTATCCACTATACTACTCTTTATTACTTGCTTATGTTATTTTCCCCATGAGGCTCCAGCCTTCCCAAGACCAGGTGCCATGTCTGTCAGGTTTACTGGTGTCCAGCATGGTACACAGGACATAGTAGATACTCAGTATACTCAATAAGTATTGTTAAAAGAAGGAGGGTCGGGCGCCTGGGTGGCTCAGTCATTGGGCGTCTGCCTTCGGCTCGGGTCATGATCCCGGAGTCCCGGGATCGAGTCCCACATGGGGCTCCCTGCTCGGCGGGAAGCCTTCTTCTCCCTCTCCCACTCCCCCTGCTTGTGTTCCTGCTGTCGCTATCTCTCTCTCTGTCAAATAAATAAAAAATAAATAAAAAAAAAAGAAGGAGGGTCATCAGATTTATTTGTCAAGACTTTCCCCCACCAGTTGCAAGTTAACAGCAACTCAAAGCTGCTTAAACAAAATAAGGGCATTTTGGGGTTTATGTATATGGACTCTTCATAGGGCTTCAAGTATGGCTGGATCTAGGAATCTAAGGTCCTCAGGAATCTATCTTCATCTTTTTTTTTTAAGATTTTATTTATTTAAGAGAGTGCACACATACACACACATGCACACATGCACGTGAGTGGGGGATGGGGCAGAGGGGAAGGGAGAGGGACAAGCAGACTCCACACTGAGCACAGAGCCTGTCATGGGGCTCAGTCTCAGGACCCGAGACAAAACCAAGAGTCAGGCACTCAACCAACTGAGCCACCCAGGCACCCCCTAGCTTCATCTCTCTTTTGTGTTATCTTCATTCTCAGGTAGACTCTCCTGATATTGTGGCAGACAACTGACTTGTATCTTGACAGTTTACAATTCCAACAAAAAGACTGTGTATCTTTTCCTGATAGTTTCAGGGAATGACTCTGTCAAGGAGGACTCTGGTTGGCCTGGCTTGGTCATATACCCACTTTGAACAAATCACTGAGACCAGGCCTAAAGTCAGGAGAGGAGCTGCCGCATGAATTCTGTATAGATTGAGATGCAGAAAGCTGATTTCGACTAAGAGACATTGGAAAGCCAAAGCAAACAAACAAAATGCCCTATGTATTCACACCCCAAGGGAACTGGACAGTAGCGTAGAGATAGGAATAGGCTGAGAATAGGAAATGATACAAAACATAGTAGGGTTGAAATATCAGACAGATGAGTGGTGGGCAGCTATGGGAATTAATGCTGAAGATGTAAATTTAGATCAGATGGTGTCAGGCTTGAAGACCAGAAAAAGAAGGTTTAGATTCGTTCTGTAGACAATTGTGATGCGATGTGAGGGGAAGGGGAGGGGGTATAATCCAAGATGTATTTAGGGCTTCTCCAGAAGCCCCCTTTAGGGGCCTCTCTTTTCCCCTCTGTGTCCCTCCTAAACCAAAAG
>NC_058408.1:121776167-121859057 GCF_002201575.2 Neomonachus schauinslandi
ACATGTAATTTGCTGGCCTCTGCATCCTCAACACTGAGCCCCTGGCGCGAATAAGTCACAGCCTCTGGTTTAAGGAGCTCACAGCTGGGGGATATCAGTCTCAGACAAAGTACTAGAAGTACACCCGCATATACACTTATGAAGTACGTACGTGTGTATGTCTATATATGGGACCAGGCGGTTTAAATAGGAAAAAAGGGATGTTTGATTCCTCATGAGGAGTCAGGGGAGCCTTCAGAGTGGAGGAAATAGGCGAGTTAGCCTTCTAGGAAAGGCTTGTGCTCAGGACACAGACCCTTCTCAGGGCAATCACAGATTCTTCCTGGTCCAGCCTTGGGCTATGTCCTTCCTTGTGGTTAGAAGGAGAACCTAGAGCTTCCTTTCTTCAGGATTTCTGTGTTCTGCTTCCCGGAATTCAGCTTCTCCACAACTCAGGTAACAGCACCCCCACGGCAGGAGCAGTCCCAGCAGTAAACAGCTATCGAGGCCGTAACTACACACCAAGCATCGTGCTCCCATCTTTGCATAGTCTCCAGTCTCATCCTCATCATCCTTCTAGGAGGTCAGTACTATCGTTCCCATTTTACTGAAGAGGAAACTGAGGCTGATAGCTAGGCGGCCTGTCTCAGGACCAGGCACAAGGCAGTGGTGAAATGGGGGTGAGCATGGTCCACTTGGCCTGGTGCCATGTTCTTCACGGTGCTCTCTGTTCCCTCTGTCTGCTCCTGCCTGCTTCCACGTGGGTCACAGGGACAGCCCCAGCTCAGGTAGGTTATAGAGTTGGTGATCTGTACGTAGTATTGGACTGGTACTAGAGGAAGGACGCTTCAGCTGACTCAAAACTGCACAGGGGTGCGGAGAGGGACACTGAACCCCTGGGACGGTTCTCAACCTAAATGTGGCTAAGAACCACTGGGGAGGGGCGCCTGGGTGGCTCAGTTGGTTAAGCGACTGCCTTCGGCTCAGGTCATGATCCTGGAGTCCCTGGATCGAGTCCCGCATCGGGCTCCCTGCTCGGCAGGGAGCCTGCTTCTGCCTCTGACCCTCCCCCCTCTCATGTGCTCTCTCTCTCTCATTCTCTCTGTCTCAAATAAATAAATAAATAAAATCTTTTAAAAAAAAAAAGAACCACTGGGGAGTTATCTAAAAATGCAGATTCCTGGGCCCTGCTCTCAGAGTCTGGGTGAGACCTTGGAATCTACACGGGAACAAACACCCTACTACTACAACCATTAGAGGTGCTGAGGCTAGTGTTGCACATGTTGAAGAGTGCTGCCTAGGCAGGGTGTGTGTGTGTGTGTGAGAGAGACAATGTGTGTACATGCCCACACGCCCACAGTCCAAGGGTGGTTTTAGGAAAGCTCCGTGGAGGGCAGTGTCACTGGCCACTGCCCATAAGCTACTTCAGAGCAGCTTTGGCCGGGTTTTCATTGTCTTCTGTGGATCCCACCATTCGAATCCAGCCCTTTCGGGCAGGGTGACCAGATAGCCACTGTAAAGGATCATCTTTCTGTGAAAATCGCTCAGCATATTCAAAAAGACTTTTTGGCACGAAGTCGTTTGTCTCTTTTTTCTGGACCTGGGAACAGCAGTAGGAAGTGTTCAGGCCTTTTCCCAAATATAATCCCTGACTGAGTAGAGGCTGAGAATCCTCTCTGCCAGTGGCCTCCTGGGACTCTGGGTGGCCTGCCTGGTGGTCAGAGGCACCGAGCACCCCCACACTGAAGATGTGGGAAAGATGGTCTCTGTCCTAAAGACGTAAGATCTAGTAGTGGAGACAGAACAGACCCATGTGAAAGAGTCAGACGCACAAAGATAACAAAAATAAAGCAGATGCAAGTCCTTGCAGCAATGAGAATCCCAGTGCAGACGTAACCTCGGTCTCAAAGTCTGACATTAAGTCAGGGAGAAACAGGAAGAAGTTGGATGTGAGTTGCTAGGTGAGCCATCAGAACAGCCTTCCTAGAGGAAGTCACGCTGTCTCCTTCACCAGATCTCACGGAGCGCTTGCCGTAGGCCCTGCTGCTGGTGCGCACTCTTGAGGAACACGGTGCTGATTGTGTAGGGGGTCTGGGGTCAGGGAGACCAGGGGCATCACAGAGTAGGCCTCCTCAAGAAGGTGATGCTTTTTTTTTTCTTTTTAAGATTTTATTTATTTATTTAATTGACAGAGAGAGAGAGAGACAGCGAGAGAGGGAACACAAGCAGGGGGAGTGGGAGAGGGAGAAGCAGGCTTCCCACTGAGCAGGGAGCCTGATGTGGGGCTCGGTCCCAGGACCCTGGGACCATGACCTGAGCCGAAGGCAGACGCTTAATGACTGAGCCACCCAAGCGCCCCGACTGCATAGGTTTTTATAGTTGGAACTTCCTTACATATGAAGCAACTCTAGAATTTAATCATCTGAAGTCTCAGAAGATTTCAAACGTAGAAATTTCTGTAATTTCATCCTTTAGTTAATTTTCTCTCTGCTTATTGCTATCTTCTTTTTTTTTTTTTTTAAGATTTTTTTTATTTATTTGAGAGTGAGTGAGAGAGAGAGAGAGAGAGAAAGAAGGAGCAGGGGGAGGGGCAGAGGGAGAGGGAGAAGCAGGCTTCCCGCAGAGCAGGGAGCCCGATGCGGGGCTCGATCCCAGGACCCTGAGATCATGACCTGAGCCGAAGGCAGTCGCTTAACCAACTGAGCCACCCAGGCGCCCCAAGAAGGTGATGCTTTTCATCGGATTCCTAAAGGCAGCCCTGCCTCTAAGTTTAGGGGAGCCAGGAGGAAGGACAAAGAAGGCCCCAGCCTGTGACCTGCTCATTCTCTTTCCATGCTGGCTTGTGTATACCCGTGTGTGGATACCTCAGACCTCAAGTTCAGACTGCATCCACACACCACACCGCCCTGCCCCCCAGCCAGCCTCCAGGCCAAGTGTCATGATCCACCCACAGAAGTGGGCTTGAGCTGTTTGGATGGGGGATTTGGGGGTCCTGCGTCTACAGGGATGAATGATCTGGAAGTAGGTATGCAACCACTGGACAGACACTTCTCTCCACCCCAACATGGGCCTTCTAAAGCGTGGGGCCCAGGGCAAGGATCCTGATGGCAGAGCCTGAGGGAAGTTTTGCCTAAAGGATAAGTAGGGGTTAGCTAAATCAAAGTCAGGATTGGGGGGAAGCCTTCCCGTAGAAGACCCCTGAAATGAGAAAAGGCCTTGGTCATCTTCCTAAAAGCATAGGTAGGGTGGAGGTTGGAGAACGGACAGGGGCCTGGTGGCGAACGTAAGGATTTGGCTTTACAAAGGACATGGGCAGGACATGGCGGGCCAGGGAAAGGTAATTATGAATTGAGCAAGAACATTCCTTCCAAACTGAGCCTGTGTGATGCCAACCAGGTGCTTGATGTGAGGAGAGCAAGCAGTTCAGTTTGGCTAGGCCTAAGAGTACTGACAAAGGCAAGAGAGGAAGAAAAGACACGTCAGGAGAGAAGTTGTGGAGAAGTTGTAGGCAGGAACCTGGGTCGGGCCCTCAGGGGGAGCACAGAGCCTCCGGAGGAACTCTTACAGAACTGGGCTGGGGGCCAGATTCTGTCTTTATTCTGTGCTGACCATTCAAATAAGGCAAAATAGTCATTTAACATGTTCCCTATGCTTGAGTCGTAGTACTTTCTATGTATGTGATTTTTGTGTTTTTCTGTGTGAATCCAGTGTCCTGAAATTCTTTCTAAGTTGGCAACACATCCTGTTTTTCACTTAGTAAATACAACCACCATTTATGCTTTGGGGCAACATTTTTCAGTCGTTGCCAAATCCTCGTGGGGTTTTTGGGTGACATTTATTTTTCATAATTAGTGATGAAACTCTCATCACTTAATGCCCATGAAATTATGAATACATTAGGCCACAATAAGAATCATCCCTGATGTCTGTAAGCAGATGGGGTGTGTGTGTGCGTGTGTTTATGATAACAGTGCTTACATAATCCCAACAACCAGGCCCTGGGGACTCACACGCAGAGATAGAACGGCTGGTTTAAATTAGGTTTCCATGTGAAATATCGTATCGCTATTTTTTTCCTAGCATTGTGGGAAAGTATATGGAAAATGATTTGACTGATAGGAAATAAATCTGGATGCATGATCAGGACTGAGGCACAAACCACGTGGTAGTCTGCGCCTGCTCATGAAGCAGTCTCTCTGAGGGAAAATGAATTAACCCTTTCAGGCCACTAGACTAGTAAGTCATCGCAGTGTACCAGTATAGCCTGAAAGAGCTGTGACTTTCCAGAGCCACTGATTTGCAATCAGTTTCAATTAAAAAAAAAAAAAAGGAGCTAAAGCCTAGAAAGAATATATTCTTTCTATGAGGTCTCAAGAATTAATGCATTTGGGTGTCTGGGGAACCATTTTAACTTTTGGGGATACATTTTTATTTGTAAGGAGATGGGTTTGAATTTCTAGCTCAAAGAGTCAGTAATTTTATGATTCTAAGTGTTTGCTCATGGCTTCCCACAGCAGGATAGGGCTCATCAAAAGCAAATCACACGGAAGGAAGAAATGCACCAGAGCACCAATGACACTCAATCTTTATTGACAAAACAGTTTCTTGTTCTAGAGAGCCAGAGTCTCACAGGGTGACTTTTAACTGGGTAACCAGGTGATGAGGGGACAAGGCATGGAGAGAGTGAGCAAGGAATTGCTTATAGCTGCAGGAGAGGGGTTAGCTCTAGGAATCCCAGAAGGTGCCAGGGTGCTCCAAACAGCCCCAGGAGATCAGAACAAATGGTTATCTTAGCTTATCTTCTTCCCAAGAGGCTCTGAATTCCTTGCAGGATGATCTGGACTAGGAGTCTGATTCCAGATCTGTTCTCCTGATGTTGCACAAAGTCCAGAGCAGGTAGAGAGCAGAGGTGCGTGCTGGGAGCCCCCTGGGCTGGGGCTGGGCTCAGGGTGGCAGGTGGTCCATCACATACGTGTCAGCACTGCTGGCTGGTACCACAGGGTGACCCTGTCTTATCACTGAAGGTCCCTGTTGCCACTGTTTCCCTGTTGTTTCTGTGTAGGGAAAGGAAAGGGGTGTTCAGCACCTGTCTCTTCTGTTCTGCTTTTTTCATTGCTTTCATCATATTTTGGGACTCTTCTTGGCATCTTCTCCTTTTATTCCAACTCTGTGTTCAGAGGTGCTGCTCTTAACTGAGTGCTTAGAAAAACTTAATCAGTGACAAGTTTAAAAGAAACTGTCACCCCTCATCAGATAAAAGAGCACCCCACGGGGAGTCCTCATTTTGACATCAACAAGAATTGGGACCTCAGAAAATCACTTCTCCCTTGAGCCATAGATTCTTAATCTGGAAAAATGGGTTTGGACTGCCCTCTCTGATTGCTGTCAGCACTAAAGGCCATTCGTTCCTATCATTTTATCAATGGGGGACGGGCAGTTGCCATGGGTAACCGACCATGAACTCAGTTCAGGCCTCCCTCTCCCTCAGGCCAGGGAAATGGGTTGGCCCCAGGTTTCAGCACTGTTGCTGAACCAGTGCAGCTCCCAGGCCATGTGAGGTCAAGACCAAGGCTTTGGTTTGTTAACAACTAGGTTTATCAGCCCAGACATTAGCCAGGATGGAGCAAGTGACTTAAATGAACACTAGTGTCCAAGCACCAAAGTATAGAGAGCAGCAAAATAACCTTAGAGAGGGCGCCTGGGTGGCTCAGATGGTTAAGCATCTGCCTTCGGCTCAGTTCGTGATCCCAGTGTCCTGGGATTGAGCCCCGCTTCGGGCTCCTGGCTCAGCAGGGAGCCTGCTTCTCCCTCTCCCTCTGCCTCTCCGCCTGCTCATGCTCTCTCTCTCTGTATCTCTGTCTCAAATGAATAAATAAAAAATCTTAAAAAAATAAATAACCTTAGAGATTAAGCAGAGGATTTTGAGGCTGCATATCAGAAAGGGGGGACTTAGGAGCGGGTTATTATTAATCTTGCTGTCCATCAGTCAACTGTATTTAAATGTATTTTTAAAACAATATTATCCTTAGGCCTTATTTTCTTATAGTCCCGTGGAATTTTATAGATCAAGAGGGAGTTTATGAATTATGTTTCTGCCTCCATATTTTCTTTTTCTTTTTTTTGCCTTTTTTTAAAATTATAATGTATTATTTGTTTCAGGGGTACAGGTCTGTGATTCATTAGTCTTACACAGTTCACAGCACTAACCATAGTACATACCCTCCCCAGTGTCCATCACCCAGCCACCCCATCCCTCCCACCTTCCTCCACTCCAGCAAGTTTGTTTCCTGAGATTAAGAGTGTCTTACAGTTTGTCTCCCTCTCTGGTTTCATCTTATTTCATTTTTCCCTCCCTTCCCCTATGATCCTCTGTCTTGTTTCTCAAATTCCTCATATCAGTGAGATCATATGATACTTGTCTTTCTCTGATTGACTTATTTCGCTTAGCATAATACCCTCTAGTTCCATCCACGTCATTGCAAATGGCAAGATTTCATTTTTGGTGGCTGCATAATATTCCATTGTGTATATACACCACATCTTCTTTATCCATTCATCTGTTGGTGGCTCTTCCATAGTTTTCTGCCTCCTTATTTTAAAGATGGAAGATGAAGAATATGGAGAGGTTAAATGACTTTCCCAGAATCCCATAGCAAAGCAGTGATAGAGCCTAGAGCTTCACCTCAGATCCCTCAGCTGGGGCCTTCATTGTCTAATACTAAATTGATTTTAAAAAAAGAAAAAGAGTTTTCCTGTGAAAAAAATATTCATCGAGTTTGCAGGACCTGGGTTCAGTGGATGCCCCTTTCTGCATTTTCCAGGTGAGCTCCTGGGTGACGTGGCTGATCCTCACGGCGGGCTCCATGGAGGAGAAGCGAGAAGTCTTCTCCTATTTGGTGCACGTGGCCAAGTGCTGCTGGAACATGGGCAACTACAATGCTGTCATGGAGTTCTTGGCTGGCCTCAGGTATGGAAGTGGGGAACACAGTTATCTGGATACCAGCCAAATGGCACTGAATTAATTGCCCTGGAAACCACATTTATCCAAACCAGGCAATTGGTTGCGGGTGATTGTTTGCAGGAAGTACGTTATTCTTTGTTAACACCACAAACCTTGTCCCTCAAAGATACAGCAGCAGAATTCAGCCCCTGTGGCCAGTCACGATCCTAATTAGCTATATCTGCTCTGATCCCATGCTGTTGGCCACACTGGGTAAAATTATCTGGGTGCACAACTCCATCAATCCCATCGGTGACCCCCACCTGCCCTCTGTGCCCTGTAAACCCCACTGTTATCAGTCTCTTCCCAGCTCTGCCTGATGAACTGCCTCAGCACTGTAGGCTCCCATCCACCGACTGGGAATGGCTGACACTGATAACAAGCATTCAGTGTTAGCTGTTATTTTAATTGAACATTTACTATGTGCCAAGCACTGAACTATGCATCTCCTATGCATTAAATCTTTTAATTCTCAGAGCAATTTCTTGGTCGATACTCTTATTATTCCCACATCATACAAAAAAAGAAACTAAAGTTAGGAGAAGTTAAGTCCACCTAGTATGGCTGGGATGTGGATGCAGGCAACCTTGACTTGAGAGCCGTTGCCCTTAACCTCTCATATCCTGCTCATATGCCTTCTCCCCTAAGCTAATAATAAGATCACCATCTTATCAATAAATCTCCTGCTTTACTCCCTTTCAGCTTCAGTTATCTGGCATAAAGTAACTGCCCCTCATTCTTGTGGGAGGTAATGTGGTATGGGGCAGAAGGGTATAAGTTGTTGGGTCAGAATAACAAGGAATCAAATCCTGGCACCCCCATGGAATAGCTGTGTGATCTGAGCCAGTTTCTTGATCTCAGTGAGCCCTAGTTTCTTCATCTGTAAAATGGGGATGATAATAATAAAAAGCACCTACCTCCTCACACAGGATTTAGTGAGATAGTACAAAGTGTTTAGCACACATGTTTGGCATACAGTAAGGCTCTAGAAAATGAACCTGCTGTTGTTAGTATCTGAGATTCACCTTCCCAATGAGGGTTCTCACTATAAATAGATCTTGCTTCATAACATTATTGAGATTTTTCTCTGATTCTCCAGATCGCTGCAAAGGGATTCTGGGTTGGGGGAGGAAAGGAAAATTCTCAGAGTTGGAAATTTTTTTTGTCCTTTTGAACTTTCTTAACTAAGAATAAACTCAAACGATAATGTCACTGGCATTTAAAGTGGTCATACAAATGTATCAGGCGTGGCTCAAAAGAAGGAAAAAATAGAAAGAATACTGAGAGAACAGGAGATGATTTGGATGATTGGATTCTCTTTGTGATAAATTTTCTACAAAGGACATGTGTTACTTTTCTTTAAAAAAAAAAGAACGATCATATGATAAAACAATTCTATTTCAATGATGCTTATCCTGGGTGTTTGGCAAGCCGGTGTTGGCTATTGGCTGGAGACCTCCCTTCCTCTGTTCTGGATGTCATTGTCCTCACAGCATGGCAGTTGGTTTGCTCCAAAGTGAACAACAAGAAAGCAAGGCAAAAGCTGCAGTGCTTTTTATGGCCTAGCCTCAGACATCACACACTGTCACTTCTAACATATTATACTGCACATAAGAGAAAAGACTGGTTGATTGTGGATGGGGTCTATACTACACCAGGAGCTGTGGATCACTGGAGGAAACAATTAGGAGTAAAAAGACTTACATAGAACAATATTTTATTCAATCATGGTATCAATTTAAAATAACCCAAATGTGGGGCGCCTGGGTGGCTCAGTAGGTTAAGCGTCTGCCTTCAGCTCAGGTCACGATCTCAGGGTCCTGGGAAAGAGCTCCGCATCGGGCTCTCTGCTCAGCAGGAAGCCTGCTTCTCCCTCTCTCTCTGCCCCTCCCCCAGCTTGGGCTCTCTTCTCTCTCTCTCTCTCTCTCTCTCTCTCTCTGTCTCTCTGTCAAATAAATAAATAAAATCTTAAAAAAAAATAAATAACCCAAATGCACATCAGTGGGGAAATGAAGGAAATAATATGATGCATCCTTACAATGGAATATTATGTAGCCACCAAAAATGATGTGTATGAAATATGTTTAATATCATTGGAAAACAAGCAATATATAATGCATAAAAATATCTGGGAACAGGGCTGTCTTTACTTAATAACCTCAGCAATATTTATACAACATTTATAAAATATGTAGACCAGACATCTACAAATAGAATAAATACTGGAAGGAAATATACCTAATGTTGTCTGTGGATGATAGCACTGGGGGTGGATTTTCTTTATTTTTGGTATTTTCCAGATTTTCTACAATGAACATCTAGTACCTTTATAAACATAAAAAGAAATAAAGGTTTTAAAATAGTGTCAATTATCAATCTAACATAAAATCATTTGATCTGATCTTGCTGAGATTTGTCTTTTGCCCCCAAATCTACCATGACAACCCCATTACCCATGGAAAGAAGGATGATCCAATAATGAGAATCACGTATTTACTTTATTTATACTTCCATTTCATGCCCCAAAAAGGATTCTCACCACCTTGTAAGAAATCAGTTGTAGCTGGACTCAGTGGGGTGAAATCAGGAAACAATTTTATTTTTCTGACATCACTGTCTTTCAAACCTGCCTAATAGGCTCTTCCTCCCTCCGACTCTGGGTTATACCTTAGGAGGTCCTATAGCTTTCGCAGTCACTGATGTGGTCAGTAGCTTGTCTCATTCTCCTAGGCTCATGAGCATGAATAAATCTCAGAAACATACAGCTGTGCAAGAAAAGCAGGTTGTCTGAGTACCTACAGTGTGACACCATTTCTATAAAGTTTAAAAGCACACAGACAGTTCTACAAGCTGCTTAGTGATATATACATATGTTGGGGAAGCATAAAGAATTGTAAGGGCATGAAGACGCTGAAGTACAGCTGTGGTCCCCTTCGGTGAGGGAGGGAGGAGTGCATGCTCATGGAGGAACCCACTGGGGCCTCAACTACATTATTAATGTTTTATTTTTTAAACTGAGAGGTTGGTGCCTGGGCGTTTGTCATATTGTACTTCTCTGTCCTTTGAATGTCTTATGTATGATACAGTGATTTTTTAATCCAGTCTGATATAAATCAAAATTTCAACATCTCATTTGATTTAAAGCTTCACCCTTTCCCCACATTTCACAGCTTAGTCTCAGAAACCTGCAGTAGAATGGGAGGACGGGGTTTATCTTTTCTTCCTCCAACTCAGGGTCCCTACAGAAAAAGTGGGTGGGAGAAGAAAGAGGGAGGGAGATGGGGTGAAGAGAACAAAGGTCTCATTTGACTGGGACACTTGTAATCTGGCCTAGGTGCTCCCACAGAGAGGGATACGACGTGCTTTTAGGGTTTCTTCCTAGGTACTCCTCCTCCGTTCCCCCACCTGTTGCCCTATAGGTACCTCCCACTGCACCGTTAGCCGGCAAGGGGCAGGGCCCCCTCAGTCCCCAGGATCCAGCTCTGGATTTCCTGCCCTCATAGGCTCTTTCTGCTAGGATCCCCTCCTTCGGCAGGCAGGTCTTTCTAGATAGTTCAGGTGCAACTACACCTCACGGTGTCCCTTCCTGACTCACAGGAAGTGCTCAGTGCTTTGCCCTCCCAGACTCTGCAAATGCAAGACAGGCCCACTGGAAACTTCAAGCAGCTCTAGGCAGCCTGTCATCTTTAGACCTTTCCAGGCAAGAGTCACACAACGGGTTCTGTGATCAACAAACTCAGGACACAGGTCAGCCTCTCCACGGAGTTCACTTGAAGCCCTCTGCCCTGGGGGTGATCCTCCTCCCTTCACATACCTCACTCTGACAACTCTATCCAGGGAAATATCCCCTTCCTGCCTGCTCAGATCCAATTCCTCTGCACGGGCTGTTGGACAGTTATAGACCACAGATGGCAGAGCAGTTTGGGTACCCTTATGACGAGCTGGTGCCTCTCTTTAGGAGGTAGGGTACAATGTCACCTGTTGTTCTCAGCAGCAATTTCATCATAGGGAAAGTCCCATTTAACATCCTGTTATGCAAATAGTATTTTAAGATAATGTCCCTCAGGATGGGCCAGTGGCTTAATGTCAAAGCTGGATTTAGTAAAAGCAGTTGTACAAAAGAGGTCAAAACAGGGTTTATGTATTTCACTGAGGGACTGGCCTAATCCAAGGATAACATTTAAAAGATCAAGAGGAGTGGATGGACCATGTTTTCTGCAGACAATCCTCCATAAATATCTGTACAAACCATATTACCCACTAGGTTTCCCTCTTGGCTACAGCTGCCAGAAAAGCTCAAACCTAGTTTCAGTGCCCACCTTCCAAAATTAACTCCTTCCACACGTGTTATTTGTATCTGTCCTACTTAATTTTGTGTTTCAGTTTCTAAAAGTAATACATCATTTGGGGAAGTAGGTGGAGATATGAGTCCTAAATAAATATTACAACATAAGGAAAACTGAGGCAAAAAGAATAGATTTATATGGAATTTAGGCTATATACTGTGGATGATATTATTTCTCCTTTTATCTAAAAAAAAAAAAAACAAACCATCATTTACTTGCAATAGGTCAAGAAAAGTTTTAAAAATGTGGCAGTTTATGGACCAGTCTGACCTGGAGACCATGAGGAGCCTGAAGGACGCCATGGCTCAGCACGAATCTTCCTGCGAGTACAGGAAGGTGGTCACGCGGGCCCTGCACATACCCGGCTGTAAGGTGGTTCCCTTCTGTGGGGTGTTTCTGAAGGAGCTGTGTGAAGTACTGGATGGAGCCTCTGGCCTCATGAAGCTTTGCCCGAGGTACAATTCCCAAGAAGAAACTCTAGAGGTGAGGCCTTTCAAAATCTGAAGTGTCATTGTCACCAGAAGAGAGAGCCTGCTGAGCCTAGGTTATCCGTTGTTGCTGTTGTGTTGGGTAACGCTTAGGCCCTGGGAAGTTCTGGAGAAAATAATGCCAGCTAGCACGGTTTGGGGCTTAATCTTGTTAACTTAGCTTTAATGGGGCAGTGCTTAAGTACAAGTGGAAATGGGTGTTGTTTTCTGATTTTTAAGGGATGATGGGGTTTTCTTCTCTCATTGGATGGGAATGTCTGGATGTCAAGGATAAAAGAAGTCAAGTGAGGTACGCCTGGCAGATGCCTAACGCTCATTCAGTTAAGCGTCTGCCTTCGGCTCAGGTCATGATCCCGGGGTCCTGGGATCGAGTCCCGCATTGGGCTCCTTGCTCGGCGGGGAGCCTGCTTCTCCCTCTGCCTACCACTCACCCTGCTTGTGCTCTCTCTCTGACAAATAAAATAAAATCTTAAAAAAAAAAAAAGTCAAGTGAGAGTATTAACTTTTTGGAATTAGAGGGATAAAGCATGACGGGAGGTCAGTTCTGCCTTGCTTTCCCCCTTTGTGGGAGGATGCTGGAGAAGCTGGCCTCTCATCAAAAGACGAGCTCCAGGCTCTGATCACAGCCACCTCAGCTCTCCCAGGCCCATGACTTCTTGTTCCTGACTCTGAGAGGGGAGAGGACCCTGTGAACTTTGACTCGGGGCATCGGGCATTGGAGAGAACGGGCTTTGAGAAACTGGAAAAAGGTGTTTAGAAATGAAAGAAGGGTCTGAATTGGGGAGAACTTTCCCAAGATTTTTTTTTTCTTGGTTTCAGAAGTAAAGTTTAGTGATTCATCAGTTGCATATAACACTCAGTGCTCATTACATGAAGTGCCCTCAGTGCCCATCACCCAGTGACCTCATCCCCCCACCCTCCTCCCCTCCCCTCCCCATACCTGGCAGTTCCAAACCCAAATCTAGGGTCATTCCCACTTGGCAACAGCACCACTACTGACCTCACACACACACACACTCACACTCACATACCCCACCCTTCTCAGTGGCCATGAGACAACTCCTAAAACTTCAGCCTCTTCTGTGTCACCTGGGAACCAGGTCATCACCTGCTATCAGGGAGACTAACGAGCCCCTGGCAGGTACAGGCACCACCACCAGCTTGCATCTCTCTGGCTTATGCAGGAAAATAAAAGTGCACTAAATGGAGGAGAAAGCTTATAGCAAGCCCCCCAGGCTGCACCCACACCGGCTCCCTCGTATCTTAGAAGCCGGGAATGCCACATCCAGTGGCCCAGCGGGAGCTCTTATGTCGAATGGGAGGAACTTCCTGATCCTGAATACAGACCATAAGAGCTTTAAAACCATCAGGAAGCCTCTGTGCTACTATAGGATATAAGGGCAATAAAGCAAAACGTCATCCTTTCTCAGTGTTTTCCTTGGGCCCCAGGAATTTTATCTGGTTCCATAGAATAATAGACATTTGTCATGGTTTTTCTCGATTCTCACTACCAGGATAAAACAACCCTACCCATTTTCTGTAAAGTGGCTAATCTTCTCCCTGGGGAACCTTGAAATAATATTGCTTTTTGTGTTGTAAATTTGAAATGGAGTGTTGATTCCTAGAGGGACTAAAGTTGTCTTAGTGGAAACAAGAATGAATTCTAATAATTCATGTGGTGAAACGAAAAAAATGTTTTTCCTGGAGGCTCTTTCTTTTTCTTTCCATAAAATAGGCGCAAATGCCATTATTTATGACTACTGCGATTTTATTTCCCTACCCAAGTAGGTTATTTAGACATAGTACATGAAATTGCAATAACAAATTCTTGGTGTGTTTTTCTGTAGTTCGTAGCCGATTACAGTGGACAAGATAATTTCTTACAACGAGTGGGACATAATGGCCTAAAGAATTCAGAGAAGGAGTCCACCGTCAACAGCATCTTTCAGATCATCAGGAGCTGCAGCCGAAGTCTGGAGGCCGAGGATGAGGACAGCCCCAGTGAAGGCAACAGCTCTAGGAAAAATTCCTTAAGGGATAAAGCACGGTGGCAGTAAGTTTTATACTTTAAAAAGAGAGATGCTCATTTTTTCTTTCTCCTACATCAGGTTGGTTTTAGGTGGACTCCTAACAAAAACCCACCACCTTCATCAGGAAGCCATGCTTTCTTTTCTAACTTTACCAATTCTGAATTTGAATTCACCTTTCTAAATTGGCTGCTTTGTTCTAGAATTACTGCTCATAATTTGACTTCTTGCCACCTGTTATCTCTTTAAAGAGGACAAACTAGAGCTATCCTGTCACTTCTGAAAATTCAACAAATTATATTTTAGCATTAGAACCATGATATTTTATTTATTTCATAGCTTCTATAAAGATAGATTTTATTAATCACTGGGAGGGGCACAGGGACGGATATTAAAATATGTTTAAATCAAATATACTGATTTATTAGGGCTGGAGTGACACCCTGAAATCAGTGCTTTTAGCAGCTCCCCCAGACTTCTGGGTGATTGTAAATCAGGTGGTTCACAGATCTCACTTCCAGAAGCACAGCTCTGCAAGGTGGCATCTGTAGCTTTATAATTATTCGGTTGCTGCAACCGCTCTTGTATCCACAGACATTGCTGCCCATCTAGACATGTGTACCCACAACCAAATGAGAAGTCCAGAAATCAGCAGTCTCAGGGCATGTGTTGTACCTCTTCAAGGCCACACTCAAATGGCAGAGCCTGGTTCAGCTGGAGGAATCCTCTAGCGCCATCCAAAACCATTGGGTCTGCCGACTTTGACATTGTTGCCACGGAAGATTTTATCTGTAGTCAGTACTCATGGGTCATGCCTTGCAGTTGTCTTGGAGTCTTCATACACACTTGTGTACATTTATGAGACATGGTGGTTTGTTTTGCAAAGCATTTCCCGGTTGTCTCTGGGAAGGGCACAGTGTTTTTAGGAAAGAATTTCTGTGGAATTGGAGCACTGGATCCTTAGAATCTGTTGTGAACAAAAGAAATGAATGCCTTGTGTCTGAGTCCCTAATGCTGTTAAGGAGGGAGGTAAACCTATATTCCAGATTTCTCCAAAGGACCCAGATGCTCAAAGAATAATCTTACCCCAGTGTCTTGCCCCTTAAGCTGAAATGTCTCACAAGTAGCTTCTACCAGTTGTTTTGGGGGTTTTTTTTTAAGATTATCTCAAATCAAAGATTATTTGAAAGTTTTCGCACTAACTGTTGGCTGACTTTAGTAGCAATCTCTATACACAAAGAGGACCATCGACAAATAAACACATGTCTGCACAGAAAGCACCTCATAGCCATTTCCATCCTTAATCTATGTCTACCTCTATCTACAATTCCATGTTTATAGGTATGTAGGTATATACCTACCTCCTTCCACAAAAGATTTCGTAGATGCTTATAAGAATAAATATAAATAATTGAGGATATTAAGAGAAAACGGAAACAGGAGAGGAAAAAGTAAAACATACTGAAGTGTATCACTTACAGTGACTAAATTTTGTTCTGAGAATTCTTAGTGACTAAAGGAAAGAGAGGATTTGATCCATGATAAGTTTCACAGTATTTGTAAGAAAAATCAGACAGATGATTTAGAGAAGAAGCATGCCTTTTCCTCATACTGAGATGACTGAATTCCTTTGTTAAATCCTGCTAGAAGAGACGCATCATCCCTCAGGAGTTCAAATAATGAATTTCGTATGGCTCTTCTTTATAACATCCTTCTCTTGGGGCTGTGTTGGGGTGGTGGTGTTACTTAAAGGTGTCAACCTTTCTAAAGTACTTTTAGGAATACTGCCTTTGATTGAGTCTTAGAGACCTAGCCTCTGAGTTTCCCTTAACTTTTTTTTGGGGGGGGGGGGGGGGGGGTGCTGGGGTTCCTTCAAGTGATACTTCATCCCATCACCTCTCCTGAAAGTTTTGTTTCCAATTTTCTACTCATTCCCTTGTTCCCTTTCTAATCACCATCCCAAGAACATTGCTCTTCCACTTCCCATCTTAAGTAGTCTTAGAAGGGGGAAAAACCACAAAAATGCAAATATCCTGTGAAGCCATAGTGAAATCACATTAAAAGCTATGTCCCTCAGTACCCGTAATAGTTTTTTGTTTGTTTTGTTTTTTGGGGTTTTTTGGGTTTTTTGTTGTTGTTGTTGTTGTTTTTTACCCCAAGTGACTGCTCCTCTGAAAAGAACCACTGAACACAAAAGATGGGGGTAGGGATGTTTAATAGGATTCACTGAAACCATATCAGCAAGCACTGTTTCCGGGACCACCTGCCAGGATTTGGGAATCCATTCCTGAACAGAGCCCCATGTTATCATTTCCAGCACAGTGTTGTGTGTAGCAAAGGGATTTCCAGATCCCAAGACCCATAGGAACCACGCTTTATTGTTGATTTGGCTGAAACAAAGACTCGATAACCAATAACCTTCAGCCCCGTTCCTGTGGCAGCTGCCTACTCGGTGAAAGTTACATCAAAGAAAGAAGTGACAGTCTCATGGTCTTTGCTTCACCCAGCCTGCAGGGTTCTCTTCCAGTTTGTCTCAAATCTCTCACTACTCCTGCCAGAAAACCCATTTGAATCATTCACAGAAACCTAAAGAGTTCAAGTCCTCAGCAGAAAAGGAATAGGGTTGAGAGAATCTCAAAGTGTCAGTAGGATTGTTAGGTCAACCCGTCCAGCTCCCCTGGACAGATGAAGAAGTGGTGCCCAGAGAGGTGAACTCACTTGCCTACGTGATGCCTACTGAGCTGGGGCAAAGCCTGACGGCGTGTTCAGGGCAGGACACAGTCTTTTCTCCTACAGTGTTCAAGGCATTTCTTGACACTGTAGAGGGGCTAACCCTCAGCTTCTTTTTATTTCTAGTTCCTGTAGATTAGGAACATCTGAATTCTAAAAACACTCCAGTTAACATTTCGTACAACCTATAAAGCTCATTAATAATGACTTTTTAAATTTACCAGCACAGAGACTAAATAGCTTAGCCTGTGTAAGTACGTGTGAGTCACGGAGGCATAAGAGACACATAGAGCCCCACTGTAGGGAAATGGAAATTTGGAATATTAATATGTGTAGAGGGGCACCTGGGTGGCTCAGTCGGTTAAGCATCTGCCTTTGGCTCAGGTTGTGATATCGGGGTCCTGGGATCAAGCCCTGCGTCAGGCTCCCTGCTCAGCGGGAAGCCTGCTTCTCCTTCTCCCACTCCCCCTGCTTGTGTTCCCTCTCGCCGTGTCTCTCTCTGTCAAATAAATAAATAAAATCTTTAAAAAAAAATGTGTAGAAAAGAGTGTGTGGTCATATAGGAGCTGCAAGTTCTTAATATTGTTGTCCCTCTTTAAGATGCTATGACTTAAGAAGGGTTTGCACATTTGGAGAAATTGGACATAAGTAGATAACAAGTTCAGACAGAACCTTAGAAAGGAGGCTGCCTGAGATGATTACAGGCTCAAACTTTGTGGACACATTGCCAGCACTCTATTTATGTCACTTGGGTAGTGACCTAATCTCACTAAGCTGCAGTTTTGTCATCTGTAAAATGGGAATGGCCATAATGCTTTATAGAGTTGTTGTAAGGATGACATGAGATAAGCAATTTTACATTGTGAAAGCCACATAAATGGGGCTGTTGTAGTTAGTGGCTGCCATCACACCTTTCAGTGCTGGGGGCATCTGGGGGCCTGAGCCAAGGCATCTGGGGGCCTGAGCACTCAAGTGTGGGCACTGGGCAGCAGTCCCCATTTTAGGACCACCCCTCAGTCATGCTCTTCTTCCTTACTGGAGAGAGCCGAATTCTGTGCCTTCCTACTCCAACAATCTCCTTGAGACTCGCCTGGAAGATTATCCAATCCCACAAGGATAGAAAATAAGGAAACTAAGCAGAAGGAAGTACAGTATCTGAGAAAAAAAAATCATATTTACCAGGATTACACACACACACACACATACACACTCAACATGCAGGCACAAAATAATAAAATGACAGGAAACCAATTATTTTCCACAGAGGATGGTGACAGACCAGTCCCAGTCTTACAAACGCCCACCTCATAACATCCTTTAGATGAAGCTGATGCTTCAGCCCGGCCCAGACCTTAACATGGTGTCCCCCCACACCACCCGTGGCTTTGCTGGGATAGCTGGGACCCTCCCATTCTCTCTCTTTCCTGTCTCTACGGCCAGTACGCACCACCAGTCCAATGTCTCTGACCTGCAACAGAGAAAGCCATTTTCCCCCTGTCTGCAGAACATTCAACTGAAGGTAGTTTATCACTTGAATCCCAACTTGAAACTTGGACACCATTTCCACAGTGAAGCAGTGTTTGGGTGGCTATGTTCTAGAATATTGACTTTGCAAATATAATCCAGATGATAATAATATCAGTAATATTTAACATGCCATGATTTATTGAGAGCCTACTTTTGAATAAACACTGTCCTAAATAAATACTTTACATATATTAAACTATGTAATCCTCACAACAGTTCCATTTGACTCAGGATCTTATACCTCCCAGGGCCAGGATTTAACCTCAGTCAGGCTGGCTCGGAAGCATGATGAATCATGGTCCTGTAATCATATTAACTTTGTAGGAAGTAATGAACAATTACTAAGAAAATACATAACCAGATTGATTAATAGCCCACTTGTCCCCTCGTATGAGATTTTCATCAGGGAACATGAGAAAAATATTTATCTGTCAATTTATGGTTTCTCACTGACCAAAGCTGCAGAACTTCTTCAGGGGGGTGGGATACAAAATTTCCTTCTCTTTCACTCCTTGGTCCTATGTCATATGACCTAAGTAGTTTCCTTCCTCGTAAACCACATCTTTGATCTTTGATGATGTTATTTGGTTCCTAAATAACCCTTTAAGTGCCACCTTACTCCTTCTTGTAAACCCACTTGAAGAAACAAATCTCCTATGTGGAAGAATTCCAAATAACTTATATAGATACTCCACCCTCTAGGAGATAGAAAATAACTCCCTACACCTTAAATGTACATGGGGATTTTCCAAAGAGGACAGTATGGAAAGGAGTTTTTAAAAAAAGAATAACTTTACAGTGGGTCACGACCAACACTACCTCAGCCAGATCAACATCAACAGGGATAAGTCATGTTAATAGTATGTTCCATGGCTATGATATTATGAAAATGACACTTTACCTCTGTGGACTTCCTCCCCAGAACCTATAGCCCCAGTCTAATTGTGAGAAAAATATCAGGCAAGTTCTAACTGAGGGACATTCTATAAAATACCTAACAGTGCTCCTGAGAACAGTCAAGATCATTAAAAACAAGGGAAGTGTGAGAAATTGTCATATCTAAGAGGAGACTTATAGAAATATGACAACTAAATGTAATATGGTATCCTGGATAGAATCCTGGAAAAGAAAAAGACATAGGTTAAAAAACAAAACAAAACAAAACAAAAACAACTAAGGAACTCACTAGAGTATGAACTTCAATTAATAATTTATCAGTATTGGTTTATGATTGTGTCAAATATACCATCCCAATGTAAGATGCTAATAACAGGGAAAACTGAATGCGGGGTCTACTGTCTTTGAAATTTCTCCATAAATCTAAAAGTATTCTAAAGTTAAAAGTTTTTAAAACCTAATGTATTTGGATAATTATCAAGTGAATACATGCATAACTACCCCTCAGAGTGAAAACATTGCCAGCACCCATAAACTGTTTGTTTCCTTTCTCAATTTTGTTACCACCTTTCCCCCATTGTAGTGAATTTGACAATACCACTTCCTGCTTTTCTTTATAATTATATCACTCTAATGCATTTCTAAATAATATAGTATAGTTTTGTCTGGTTTTGAAATTTACATTTACACAAATGTAACCATACAGTATGGATTCTTGTGTGTCTTGCTTAAGATATGTCCTTTTGACAGTTATGCGAGGGAAATGCTTGCAGTGGATATGCTTGCCACAGAGATCTTCAGGGTGAAACTGCCTAGAACTTGTAAGGGTGACTTTTCTCTATAAAGAAAGAAGCTGTGAGAGATATATGGGGTGTGGACTTTGGAGCAGATTCCTTTCCTCCACTTAACAGCTGCATCATCTCAGTCACTTGCCTACAGTTTGTGCCATGAAGGTGAGCTAATATCTTTGAAAGATTCAAGAACTAGAGGAGGGGGAAAAGATGGCAGAGGAGTAGGGGACCCTATTCCAACCAGTCCCCAGAATTGAGCTGGATATCTACCAGACCACTCTGAACACCCATGAAATCAGCCTGAGATATAAGATAGATCTGGATCTCTACAAACAGAATATCGCAGGCATTTGGTTTTGAGGTACAAAGCAGGGAGCCATGATTCTGCGGGCAGATACTGGAGGATAAATGGAAGGCGGAGGGAGCCATCAGGATCCTGCGCCACCGGTTAATGATAGCCTCCCGCGCTAGGGACAGGGCACAGACTGGCAGACCTGTAGTGACAGGGAAAGGACTTTAGGGCAACCCCCTGGACGGAAACCCGGAGTGGCAGGGCCAGGCATGCAAACTGGGGGCGGCTGGCAGTTTTAGAAACACAAAAGGCAGAGATGTGCCCCGACCTGGAGGTGAGGACTGGGAGCGCTGCTGAGGGGCGCACAACTCAGGACGCTGCAGTTTATAGCAGCATGGACAGAAACGGATACGGTGTGGCCTGGAGAGCTCACTGAAGAACAGACTGCAATCTCTCTGCTCTGAGGCAGAGGTTTGGAAACGATCTCTTCTGCTCTGACTCTTGGAAGAGACTCGGAAAGCCACCAGGGAAAGCCACCAGAGAACAAAAGCCCCCCAAAACCGGTTTTCACTGAGCCCATCCCCCGCCACAAGGGGCAGGGCAACTCTGCCCAAACAGGGTTGCCTGAGTAGCAGCACGGCAGGCCCCTCCTCCAGAAGACAGGCTGGGAAAATAAGAGGCCAGCAATCCTAAGGTCCCTATAAAACAGGTGCATCTTGCTTGGGTTGTGGTCAATAATTTGGACTCTATACATTCCCTCAACCACCCCTCAACAGAATGACTAGGAGGAGGATCCCCCAAAATAGGAAAGACTCAGAGACTATGATTTATGCCACAGATTTACAAATGGATATAGATATAACCAAGAAGTCGGAGATGGAATTCAGGGTAGCAATTGTGAAGACAGTAGGTAGAATGGAGAAATCGATTAATGGCAACATAGAGTCTCTAAGGACAAAATGAAAGCTGAACTGGCAGAACTTAAAAATGCTATGAATGTGATCCAATCTAATCTAGATAATCTAACAGCTAGGGTAAGTGAGGCAGAAGAACGAATTAGTGATCTAGAATACCAATTAATAGACAAGAAAGGAAAAGAGGAGGCCAGGGAAAAACAACTCAGAATCCATGAAAATAGAATCAGAGAAATAAGTGACACTATGAAATGTTCCAATGTCAGAATTATTGGGATCCCTGAGGGAGTGGAGAGAGAGAGAGAGCTAGAAGATATATTTGAGCAAATCGTAGCTGAGAACTTCCCTAATCTGGGGAATGAAACAAACATTTGTGTACTAGAGGCAGAGAGGACCCCTCCCAAGATCAAGGAAAACAGGCCAACACCCCCGAATGTAATAATAAAACTCGCAAATCTTAGAACAAAGGAAACCATCTTAAGGGCAGTTGGGGGGAAGAGATTCCTTACATACAGAGGGAGGAACATCAGAATAATGTCAGACCTATCCACAGAGACCTGGCAAGCCAGGAAGGGCTGGCAAGACATATTCAGGGTACTAAATGAGAAGTACATGCAGCCAAGAATACTTTATCTGGCAAGGCTGTCATTTAGAATGGATGGAGATTTGCAGAGCTTCCAAGACCGGCAGAAACTGAAAGAATATGTGACCACTAAGCCGGCCATGCAAGAAATATTAAGTGGGGTTCTATAAAAGAAGAAAGACCCCAAGAATTATATGGAACAGAAATTTACAGGGACAATCTATAAAAACAAGGTCTTCATAGGCAACATGATGACAATAAATTCATATCTTTCAATAATCACTCTCAACATGAATGGCCTAAATGCTCCCATAAAATGGCACAAGGTTGCAGACTGGATGAAAAGACAGGACATATGCTGTCTACAAGAGACTCATTTTGAACCTAAAGATACATCCAGACTGAAAGTGAAGAGATGGAGAGCCATCTTCCATGACAACGGACCTCAAAAGAAAGCTGGGGTAGCAATTCTTACATCAGACAAGTTAGATTTTAAACTAGAGACTGTAGTTAGAGACACAGAAGGACACTATATCATTCTTAAAGGGTCTATCCACCAAGAAGATCTAATGATTGTAAATATCTACACCCCCAACATGGGAGCAGCCATCTACATAAACCAACTGTTAACCAAAATAGTCATATTGATAACAATACGTTAATTGTAGGAGACCTCAATACTCCACTCTCAGCAATAGACAGATCATCTAAGCAGAAAATTGACAAAGAAACAAGAACTTGGAATGACACACTGGAACAGATGGACCTCATAGATATATACAGAACATTCCACCCTAAAACAACAAAATACTCATTCTTCTCGAGCACACATGGAACTTTCTCCAGAAAAGACCACATACTGGGCCACAAATCAGGTCTCAACCGATACCAAAAGATTGAGATTATTCCCTGCATATTCTCGGACCATAATGCTTTAAAACTGGAACTCAATCACAAGAAAAAATTTGAAGAAATTCAAACACTTGGAAGCTAAAGACCCCTCTGCTCAAGAATGTTTGGGTCAACCAGGAAATCAAAGAAGAACTTAAACAACTCATGGAAACCAATGAGAATGAAAACACATCGGTCCAAAACGTATGGGATACTGCAAAGGCGGTCCTAAGGGGGGAATACGTAGCCATCCAAGCCTCACTCAAAAAAATAGAAAAATCCTGAATTCACCAAGTAACTCTACACCTTGAAGAACTAGAGAAAAAGCAACAAACAATGCCTAAGCCACGCATTAGAAGAGAAATAATTAAGATTAAAGCAGAGATCAATGAATTAGAAACCAGAAACACAGTAGATCAGATCAACGAAACTAGAAGCTGGTTCTTTGAAAGAATTAATAAGATTGATAAACCACTGGCCAGATTTATCCAAAAGAAGAGAGGAAGGACCCAAATTAATAAAATTATGAATGAAAGGGGAGAGATCACAACTAACACCAAGGAAATAGAAACAATTATTAGAAATTATTATCAAGAACTATATGCCAATAAACTGAGCAACCTGGATGAAATGGATGCCTTCCTGGAAACCCATAAACTCCCAAGACTGAAACAGGAAGAAATTGACAACCTGAATAGGCCAATAACCAGTAACAAGACTGAAGCAGTGATCAAAAACCTCCCAAAAAACAAGAGTCCAGGGCCTGATGGATTCCCTGGGGAATTCTACCAAACATTCAAAGAAGAAATAATACCTATTCTACTGAAGGTGTTTCAAAAAATAGAAACAGAAGGAAAGCTTCCAGACTCATTCTATGAGACCAGCCTTACCTTAATCCCCAAACCAGGCAAAAACCCCATCAAAAAGAATTTCAGACTGATATCCCTGATGAATATGGATTCCAAAATCCTCAACAAAATCCTAGCTAACAGGATCCAACAATACATTAGAAGGATCATCCACCACGGCCAAGTGGGATTTAATCCTGGGATGCAAGGGTGGTTCAACATTTGCAAATCAATCAATGTGATAGAACACATTAATAAGAGGAGAGAGAAGAACCATATGGTCCTCTCAACTGATGCAGAAAAAGCATTTGACAAAATACAGCATCCTTTCCTGATTAAAACTCTTCAGAGTATAGGGATAGAGGGAACATTCCTCAAGTTCATAAAATCCATCTATGAAAAACCCACAGTGAATATCATCCTCAATGGGGAAAAGCCGAGAGCCTTTCCCTTAAGATCAGGAACACATTAAGGATGCCCACTCTTGCCACTATTTTTCAACACAGTACTAGAAGTCCTAGCAACAGCACTCAGACAACAAAAAGAAATAAAAGGTATTCAAATTGGCAAAGAAGAAGTCAAACTCTCTCTCTTCACAGATGACATGATACTTTATGTGGAAAATTCAAAAGACTCCACCCCCAAATTACTAGAACTCATACAGCAATTCAGTAATGTGGCAGGATACAAAATCAATGCACAGAAATCAGTTGCTTTCTTATAACAATGCAACTGTAGAAAGAGAAATTAGAGAAACTATTCCATTTACAGTAGCACCAAAAACCATAAGATACCTTGGAATAAACCTAACCAAAGAGGTAAAGGATCTATACTCTAGGAACTACAGAACACTCATGAAATAAATTGAAGAAGTCACAAAAAGACAGAAAAACATTCCATGCTCATGGATCGGAAGAATAAACATTGTTAAAATGTCTATGCTACCCAGGGCAATCTATACCTTCAGTGCCATCCCGATCAAAATTCCAATGACATTTTTCAAAGTGCTGGAACAAACAATCCTAAAAGTTGTATGGAATCAGAAAAGACCCCAAATCATGAAGGAAATGTTGAAAGAGAAAAACAAAGCTGGGGCATCATGTTGTCTGATTTCAAGCTATATTACAAAGCAGTGATCACTAAGACAGCATGGTACTGGCACAAAAACAGACATATAGACCAATGGAACAGAATAGAGAGCCCAGATATGGACCCTCAATTCTATGGTCAAATAATCTTCGACAAAGCAGGAAAAAATATGCAATGGAGAAAAGACAGTCTCTTCAATAAATGGTGCTGGGAAAATTGGACAGCTATATACAGAAGAATGAAACTCGACCATTTGCTTACACCATACATAAAGATGAACTCTAAATGGATGAAAAACCTCAACGTGAGACAGGAATCCATCAAAATCCTAGAGGAGAACATCAGCCACAGCTACTTCTTTCAAGATACATCTCCAAAGGCTAGTGAAACAAAAGTAAAAATGAACTTTTGGGACTTCATCAAGATAAAAACTTCTGCACAGCAAAGGAAACAGTCAACAAAACAAAGAGGCAACCCACAGAATGGGAGAAGATACTTGCAAATGACACTACAGATAAAGGGCTGGTATCCAAGATCTATAAAGAACTTCTCAAACTCAGAACCCAAAAAACAAATAATAAAGTCAAAAAATGGGCAGAGGACATGAACAGACACTTCTCCAAAGAAGATATACAAATGGCTAACAGACACATGAAAAAATGTTCGTCATCATTAGCCATCAGGGGAATTCAAATCAAAACCACATTGAGATACCACCTTACACAAGTTAGAATGGCAAAAATTGACAAGGCAAGAAACAACAAATGTTGGAGAGGTTGTGGAGAAAGGGGAACCAACCCTCTTACACTGTTGGTGGGAATGCAAGTTGATACAGCCACTTTGGAAAACAATGTGGAGGTGCCTCAAAAAATTAAAAATAGACCTACCCTATGACCCAGAAATTGCTCTCCTGGGTATTTACCCCAAAGACACAGATGTAGTGAAAAGAAGGGCCATATGCACCCCAATGTTCATAGCAGTAATGTCCACAGTAACCAAACTGTGGAAAGAGCCCAGATGCCCTTCAACAGATGAATGGATAAAGAAGATGTGGTCCATATGTACAATGGAATATTACTCAGCCATCAGGAAGGATGAATACCCAACTTTTACAACAACATGGATGGGACTGGAGGAGATTATGCTAAGTGAAATAAGTCAAGCAGAGAAAGTCAATTATCATATGGTTTCAGTTATTTGTGGAACATAAGGAATAGCATGGAGGACATTAGGAGAAGGAAGGGAAAAATGAAGAGAGGGAAATTGGAAGGAGAGATGAACCATGAGAGACTATGGACTCTGAGAAACAAACTGAGGGTTTTAGAGGGGAGGGGGGTGGGGGGATGGGCTAGCCCAGTGATGGGTATTAAGGAGGGCACGTACTGCATGGAGCACTGGGTGTTGTACGAAAACAATGAATCGTGGATCACTGCATCGAAAACTGGTGATGTATTGTATGGTGACTAACATAACATAATAAAATAAAATTTAAAAAAAAAAGATATATCCCTTTGTTGCATTGCAGTAACTATTACTATTCATTTTCATTGTTGTGCAATGCATTACATTATATGAATGCATCAAATTTTATTTATAAGTTTTATTGTTGCTGGGCATTTGGATTGCTCCTAGTGTTATCAGTGTGGCTTATCAGAAAAGGATATTCTGATCATCAGATTTGTGAAATCTCTTGTAGATTTCTTTTCTTTTTTAAGAATATCTGCTTATGGAGTGCCTGGTGGCTCAGTCCTTAAGCATCTGCCTTCGGCTCAGGTCATGGTCCCAGGGTCCTGGGATCAAGCCCCACATCAGGCTCCCTGCTCAGCAGGGAGTCTGCTTCTCCCTCTCCCCCTTCTCCTGCTTGTGTTCCCTCTCTTGCTGTCTCTCTCCACAAAAATAAATAAATAAAATGGTTAAAAAAAAAAAAAAAAAGAATATCTGCTTATGTGAGGCAAGGAGGAAGAACCTGCTGAAAACAGGAGTGGGATCTTACTCAGGGACCGGGATCTAGACTGAGAGTCCAAGAAGCCCAGTGCTACAGCTCATGCCTTGCCAGGAGGCAGTAGTCTGCCCAAGAGCCAAGTCCCCAAGACGATTGGATCATTCCTTCCCAGAGATGTATGGACCTGCTCCTTCTCAATTTTATCCATCACTTAGCAAGCAATGTCTATGGACCAAACAGCAGAAACCTTGATCTTAATAACAATTCTTCATGCTTTGAAAAAAATGAGTCTCCTTTGGCACATTCCTACCAAGGTGGCCATATAGGAAGGAGGCAATAAGGTCTCCCATGCCTTCCCCCCAGATCCTTCTGAACCTAACAGTCCACATTCCCAACTCAGGGAAGACAACTTGCTAAATTTTCCAAGCAGACAAGTCTTGTATTGCACATGTGTGCATGACGAAAATCTACGGTTGAGTCAGGGAGAGCTGTTCTTGTTCATCTGGCCACCATGACTATATTTTCCAATGAGTGTCTTTGAACTAATGGCATTTTATTTTTTAACAGAGGCACTTCTCAGGCCAGCTTATTCAGTCTTGTTCTGCCTTTTTAGTACCATTGTGTTCAGGTCACAACTTTTGGTTCTGATCAAGTAGAAGGCAGTCAAACCTAGTGACACAGGTCCCAGGCTGATGAGTCAGAGCAGACCCTGCTGAGCTGCATGACCTGGAGTGAGTGAGTTAGCCCTTCTGAAGCTCAGTTTCTTCAGAGGTTAAAAAAAAAGGAAAAAAACCCTTACTTCATGAGTAGGTAAAATTAAGTGCAAATGTATGTAAAGTATTTAACAGTTCCTGACACAAGAGGGAAAACTAATACATCATGAAGATTATTGTTGATATTAAAACACAATAACTGGGGTGCCTGGGTGGCTCAGTCGGTTAGGCGACTGCCTTCGGCTCAGGTCATGATCCTGGAGTCCCGGGATCGAGTCCCGCATCGGGCTCCCTGCTCGGCGGGGAGTCTGCTTCTCCCTCTGACCCTCTTCCCTCTTGTGCTGTCTCTCATTCTCTCTCTCAAATAAATAAATAAAATCTTTAAAAAAAAAAAAAAAGACAGAGGAGGGTCTGAGGGGAGAGCACATATCCCTGAGCGAGAGAGAGGAGAGCAGGGCCAGAAGGGAGCAGGAGGGCAGAGAGAAGAGGCATGGCTGCACTTGATTAAGAACTGCCCGGCTCTCGGAGCGCCTGGGTGGCTCAGTTGGTTAGGCGACTGCCTTCAGCTCAGGTCATGATCCTGGAGTCCCGGGATCGAGTCCCGCATCGGGCTCCCTGCTCAGCAGGGAGTCTGCTTCTCCCTCTGACCCTCCTCCCTCTCATGCTCTCTGTCTCTCATTCTCTCTGTCTCAAATAAATAAATAAAATCTTAAAAAAAAAAAAAACACACAGTAACTTTGGACTCCTGGATGGCTCAGCGGTTAAGCACCCAACTCTTGGTTTTGGCTCATGATCTGAGGGTTGTGAGATTGAGCCCTGCATCAGGCTTTGTGCTCAGTGCAGAGTCTGCTTCAGATTCTCTCCCTCTCCCTCTGCTCACCCCCCACTCTCTCTCCCTCTCTAAAATTAAATAAATAAAATCTCAAAAAAAAAAATACAACAGTTTATCGAGCAGTTCCTTTCCTTAGGCCTATGGTCAGACCTATTGCTAAATATAAGGTTTTAGAATGCAGCTATACAAAATCTACTCTGACCTTTAGCATTTTATATTTCCTATGCTAATTTGAATTCACGGTGAAGTGAAAAATGACATCCAGTGTTAGTGAAAAGTTTTGTGTTGTTCTCACTTCTGATTACAAGACAGACCAAATTTACATCTCTTTCCATTAGGTTTATAATTGGAGATTTGTTGGACTCCGAAAATGACATCTTTGAGCAGTCGAAAGAATGGGACTCTCATGGATCAGAAGAGCCACAGAAGGCCTTTGACCACGGGACAGAGCTGATCCCATGGTACGTGCTGTCCATCCGAGCTGATGTGCACCAGTTCCTGCTGCAGGGGGCCACTGTCATCCACTATGACCAGGACACGCACCTGTCAGCCCGCTGCTTCCTCCAGCTTCAGCCTGACAACAGCACCTTGACCTGGATAAAGCCTACCACTGCTTCCCCAGCCAGTGCTAAAGCAAAACTTGGTGTGCTTAGTAGCACGTCTGAGCCCGGCAAATTCCCGTTACTGGGCAATGCTGGATTAAGTGGCCTGGCAGAGGGGGTCTTGGATCTGTTTTCAGCAAAGGCTGTGTACATGGGACACCCTAGCATTGATATACACACTGTGTGTGTTCAGAACAAACTGGGTAGCATGTTTCTCTCAGAGACTGGCGTGACTCTGCTCTATGGGCTCCAGACCACGGACAATAGATTATTGCACTTTGTGGCACCCAAGCACACAGCTAAGATGCTCTTCAGTGGATTGCTAGAACTCACGAGGGCCGTGAGGAAGATGAGGAAGTTCCCCGACCAGAGACAGCAGTGGCTGCGGAAACAGTACGTCAGCCTCTATCAGGTAGGGGCGCAGCCCTCCCCCCTCCTCACTCCCCTGATTCTCAATCTCGCAAAACCACACTGGGACCACCAGGGCTCGCCCTTGCACTCTGGCACGTACTTCCAGAATGGTACTGGGCACCTTTGACTTCTCTCTGTGCCTCAGTTTCTGATCTAGAAAATGAGAGTGATAACAATACCCATTCATCGGGTGGCCCTGGGGTCTGAGTTAATATGTGTAAAGCCATAATGTCAGCTGCTGTGTGTAGAGAATAGTGTCTGGCTCATAGTAGGTCCTATTATTATTTTGTATGAACATAGTGACCGGTCATTGTACTTCTCACGTTGTAAAGAAACCAGTTAGTATAAGCGTTGTCACTTACTCAGTTTCCATCGAAAGCATTAGAGTGTGAATATTCTTATTATTAATTAGGGACTAGCTGATACATTGGAAACCTTCACTTTGGAAACTGAAATCCTGCTTCATCCCCTCATATGCTATATGACTCTCAGAGCATTAATTTACTGTGTGTGCTGCCTCACTGTAGAGCTTCTAAGTTTAAAAGAAACTTTCCCAAATGTGGGGTAAGTCATGCATGGAGTTCTGCCTCGCCAGGTTATTATATTGGCAGCAGTCCTTACGAGGCCGTGTCTCACAGTCAGTTGCTTAACCTGAGTGTGTTTCTCACTAACCCTAAAATTCTCGGGTACTTCAACACTCCAGCTAAGGGTGGCTGCAGGACTGGGCTGAGCGAGGTGTGGAAAGAGACACAGGCATCACCAGAGTGGTATGCTTGCGGAGGACGAAAGGCAGATGGCTGGGAAAGTGAGTCAAAAACCCCGCTACGAGGGGACACTGTTGATGGTGCTGCCCAATGAGTTGTATCCAAGTATTCAGTTTTTCTTTGTTATGCTTTTCCATCTTTTGGGCAAAAAAAATTATCTTTTTTACTAGTGTCACCACAAATAAAACTATAACTTAAATTCCTCAGATGACTGATTTCATGTACTTTTCACAGTTCTAACATGTTTCCCACAAGCAAAGACTTCCCCCCCTCCCCGGGCTGTTAGTAGAGGCATATATATATATAATGCTCCTCTTTCCCCTTTCCCTACACCCATGCAATACTTATGAATAGAGATCATATCCTGAATAACTAACTTATTAAATTGATTAATAAGCACGTAGGCCTATCTACACGATGATGCTAGGACTGCACAGCACAAAGCCTGTTTCAGTTAACTCATCCTAAAACGGAAACCAAAATATGAGCTTCCTGTCCACTCCGCAGGGAGATTCCAGTGTGGTCAGCTGCTTGGAAAAAACGTCTTCAGGAGCCATTGTAAATATTGATCTTTAATTATAATCATTCCTCAGCCTTCCAGAATCATACAGATCCATTCAACCTGGACATAGACCAAAGTCTCTGAGCTCAGTTACAATCACGGTCACAAGCCCGACATGGTTTATTGGCTCCATTTGTTTCCTTCCCCATCTTATAGCATAAAGTAACTGAATTAACAGCTAAGGCATACTTGGTTTCTCATTCACCCTGGCAACATACAGTTTTTGCTGAAGGAGGCACCAGCTGAGACCAGGAACAGCAGAAGAGGTAAAAGGCTCCGCTGGAGCAGAGACAGCGGAAATGACCTGGAGCCGACTCAGTCCTTCCTAGTTGCAAACACAGCTACACCCCCCCTACGCCCATCCGTCCACCGCTGCTTGGAAACAAGCCATTACCGGGTAAAGAAAAAACAGCTCCATATACCTCAGCCACTTCTGAAAACACACAGTGATCGTCTTCCTCAAAACATTGTTCTGCATGAGCCACCCAGGAAGACAAGGAAACAGACCCTCAAGATTTAAAAAAAAAAAAAAAAAAAGTGAAAAATGTTAGCAAATGGTTATCTTCCCATTATGTAGACCAGCTCCTAAATTGTTTCAGAGAACATCAGAAAGATGCTGCCAACATGGTACTTGGAGAACAAAAGATCAAATAGGCATCCTGTTAAATGCCCCTCTTGATGATTTATGGTACTGCTTAACACACTTAAGGCTCCTGAGAAGTCCTAAGGTACAAAAGAAATTAATTTAAATGTATCTATATGTTCAAGAAATTTATGAACAGTCTTGCGTTCTTCCAAACTCATGTTAACAGCCCTGTAAGAATATTTCTTTATCCCCAGTTTGGGAAGGGCTTATATAGAAAATAATCTTTCTGGGGTGCCTGGGTGGCTCAGTCGGTTGAGTATCAACTCTTGGTTTTGGCTCAGGTCATGATCTTAGGGTCATGAGATTGAGCCCCACGTTGAGCTCCATGCTCAGCGAGGAACCTCAGCTGAGTTCTCAGCTCTGCTTAAGACTCTCTCTCCCTCTCCCTTTGCACCCCCCAAAATAAATAAATAAATCTTTAAAGAAGAAAGAAAATAATCTTTCTGACATTGGAGTCCTCTTATGTGATGAATGTGTATGGAGTTGCTCTTTTCTTTTTTTAAAGATTTTATTTATTTGAGAGAGAGCATGAGGTGGGGGTGCAGAGGGAGAGGGAGAAGCAGACTCCGCAGTGAGCAGGGAGCCCGACCTGGGGCTCAATCCCAGGACCCTGGGATCATGACCTGAGATGAAGGCAGATGCTTAATCAACTGAGCCACCCAGGTACCCCATGAAGTTGCTTTCAAATGCAAGTATTTTAGTAATAGTAAATGTATTTGATCTAATGGAAATAGTAACAGGAGATAAAGCAAAAGACAAGAAGAAACAGTAACATTTATAATGAAGCCTAGGAATACAGGAGAATAAAAGAAAGTAAGCCCCAGAGATTTGATGTGGGGTGTGGAACAAAGACTGGTATCATGAGCTTTGGCTTGAGGTTGCAAGGGCAGAGCTGAGAACCCATAATCTTGGGTATTTGGAAAGATCTCTGGGAATCTGAAAAGGTTCAAAACAGGGTTCTCAGGTGAACTTTGGTTGTAAGCAACAGAAACAGATTCTGAAAATCTGTTTTCAGGAAACAGAGAAAAAAGTTTTAAGGCCAGCCTTAAAAAAGGGGGGGGAAAGGGTTTATTCAAAGGATTAGATTAGTTAAACGGTCTCCAAAATATCATATGCAAAGATAATGCCAAGAGATAAAAGTGCATGAATACTTTTTAAGGAATCAGTTTCCTGATCCTAATGTCCACATGAACTTCTTTTATTTTTCTGTATTCCTAGGCTTCATTGTAAATGTCACTATTTCTTATCTTTTGCTTTATCTCCTGTTACTGTATCCATTAGATCAATTTACATTTACTAGTACTAAAATACTTGTGTTTGAAAGTAACTGTTTGGGACGCCTGGGTGGCCTTCAGCTCAGGTCATGATCCCAGGCCTGGGATCGAGCCCTGCATCGGGCTCCCTGCTCAGCGGGGAGTCTGCTTCTCCCTTTGCCTGCCACTCGCCCTGCTCTCTCTCTCTCTCTCTCTGACAAATAAATAAATAAATAAAATCTTTTTTAAAAAATGAAAGTAACTGTTTTCTAAAACTGAGAATGTAGTTTCAGTCACAATAGACCTTCTCCCAAATTAAAAAGAGAGAAGGTACATCTTTCACCCATCCCAACCAAGTTTATTGTTTTGTACAAAATAGAAGAGTCAAACTACATTTCAGCTCCCAGAAAGTCTCCTTTAAAGATTAAACAAAAGCATATGCCTTTTCCAGGCCTGAAATATTTCTATTAAGGGTAAAGCTTAACCCATGTTAGGATGTTCTGAATTTAGAAATACCAAAGCAGTAGAGGCTAATTCTTTTATATATACGTGGTATGGGTCTAGTAAATTTTTATATTAAAGATTTTCTTTTTTTAGAGCAGTTATATGTTCACAATAAAATTGAGAGGAATGTACAGAGATTTCCCATAAACCTTCTGCCCCCCATGCATAAATAGTGACCCCCACTGTCAACATCACTCAGCAGAATGGTACGTATTTTACAAAGGATGAATCTACATTGGTATATCACAATCACCCAAAATCCATCGTTTACCTTAGGATCCATTCTTGGTGCTGTATATTGTATAGGTTTGTACAAATATATGACATATATCGATCATTATAATATCACATGGACTATTTTAACTACCCTAAAACTTCTCTGTGCCCTGCCTATTAATCTCTTCCTCTCACCCTACCTCACCCTACCTGCCCCCCCAGCCCCTGCAAACACTGATCTTTTTACTGTCTCCATAGTTCTGCCTTTTTCAGAATGTCATTTCATTGGAATCATACAATATGTAGCCTTTTCAGATTGGCTTCTTTCACTTTTATGCATTTAAGATTCCTCCATGTCTTCTCATGACTTGATAGCTCATTTCTTTTTATGGCTGAGTAATACTCCATTGTGTGGATGTACCAGAGTTTATTTATCCATTTACCTACTGAAGGACATCTGGTTTCTTTAAAGTTTTGGTATTATGAATAGAGCTGCTGTAAATATTCATGTTCAAGTTTCTGTGCGGACTTAAGTTTTCAGCTCTTTTGGATAACTACCAAGGAGCATGACTGCTGGATTGTATGGTAAAAGAATGCTTACTTTTGTAAGAAACCACCTCACTGCCTTCCAAAGTGGCTGTGCCATTTTGCTTTCCTACTAGGATGAATCCTTATTCCTATCACCCCACATCCCCACCAGCATGTGGTGGTGTCAGTGTTCTGGATTTTTGCCATTCTGATAGGTGTTGTAGTGGTATCTTATTTTAATTTGCAGTTCCCTGATGCTATATGATGTGGAACATCTTTTCATGTGTTTAATTCCCATCTGTATCTCTTCTTTGGTGAAGTGTCTGTTGAGGTCTTTGGACTTTTTTTTAATTGGGTTGTTGGTTTTCTTATTGTTGAGTTTTAAGTTTTCATTGTATATTTTGGATAACCGTTCTTTATCAGATGTTTCTTTGGCAAACATTTTCTCCCAGTCTGTGGCTTATCTTCTAATTCTCTTGATAATGTTTTTTCCAGAGCAGAAGTTCTAAATTTTAATGATGGGATCTATTAAATTTTTAAAGTGTTAGTTAAAACCCATAGATAAATTTTTACAAAATTTCTTTCAGCATATGATATTTAATAAGGTAGTTAAAATTTATTTATGAAATTGTGGCATGAAATGTTGATTCCACTTTGAAGTCAGTTGTAGTGACTTGTTCACAGGGAATAGGCCTGCATCAGGAAAGAATGATCTCCAACCATTTCATTCTCGGTAGCACTGTATTCAAGATTCACTTTTCGGGGAGGGAGATTCTGATTGACTTATTTGGATCTTATGCCAACCATTGGTCAAGGGAGGATGTTTCATCTTGATTGATAAATTCAAGACTGTATCCAGGGGCTCCTGGGTGGCTCAGCCGGTTAAGTGTCTGCCTTTCTCTCAGGTCATAATCTCAGGGTCCTGGGATCCAGCCCACCATTGGGCTGCCTGCTCATTAGGGAGCCTGCTTCTCCCTCTCCCTCTGCCCCTCACTGCCCAGCTCGTGTGCATTCCCTATCTCTCTCTTTCTCTCAAATAAATAAATAAAATCTTAAAAAAAAAAAAAAGACTGTATTCAGTGGAAAGAGATACAGTAAAATTGAGGTATGGTTAGAGAAAAGAGAAATGATTAATGGAAGGCATAAATCCCAGATGTCCATCAGAGATCACCAAAAGATTTCCCACATCAAGCATCCAAGTCACTCAGCATCCTGGGATCCATAACAGGTTGCAGGAAGTGGGAGGTCACAACTCAAGTCATAAAATGAGATAGCAATTGAATGTTAGGGTGAAGGAGCAAACACACACACACAAAGACCCTTTATTATTTACAGAGCATCTACAACAAAGCAAAACCTATTTACAAGCTCCTCTTTGGAGTTGCAAAGGAGAGCTGGCCTTAAAAGCTTGCAGAAAGTGAAGACAGCAAATTATGGAAATTAATTTTAAAAGGTCCATTTTATACAACCTGTGAAATTTCATCCATATTGGCTTTAATTCATACATGACTTTTTGTGGTTTTATTAACTGGCCTCCCTGACTTAGAGGGAGAATTGTTGGCGGTTGCTTAATGAGTAAATCTCTGCTGCTCCCCAGCGCACGTAGCTCAGAGTTACCTGGTGAGAAGCATCTGTCTTGAAGCATGACTGCTTCAAGACAAGGATCTTCTCGCTGCTCACAGCATCATAATATGCATGGTGTTCTCAGTGCCCTGGGCTCTCTATCCTTGGTTATCAGTCACTCAAGAGGACAGCAGCCCAGCTATTTTCTTTCTTTATTTTACTGAGTATAGTTGTTGACACATAATGTTACATTAGTTTCAGGTGTGCACCAACTATTTAATAATATGTTTTCTCTGTGGTTATCTCCCCAGAGCCCTCTGAAGTAAATTCCACGTATGCCACATACTCTGTATTTCAAGTCAGACTGTCCCAAGCATCAAACTAAGTAAAAAACAAGCAACAACAATAAAGAAACAAAAACCTTCCTGAATATTCCTACAGTGGTAATTCTGGAATGTAACCTCTGAAACTGGGAAGGGAAGTTTATTTTCATCCCACTTGCCCGTGGCCCATAAAGCACATCCTTGGAACTCAGCAGGGATGTGACCAGGACAACAGGATGTGATGAGACTTCCAACAGAGTCTGACAGTTAGGACACAGGGCCACTTGGGTGGCCAGATCTCTAGTCTTCTGTAACTGCCTGTGCTCCTCCACCTCTGGGAATTTACTAGAAGCCATTCATCTATTGACTTCCCCATTGCTTGCTGTTCCCTCATGCATTCAGAATGTGATTCTCTTACAGGAGGACGGACGGTATGAAGGCCCAACTTTGGCTCACGCTGTGGAACTCTTTGGTGGCCGGCGATGGAGTACACGCAACCCCAGCCTTGGGATATCCACAAAGAGTGCTGAGAAGCCCAGTGTGCAGAGAAACAACACCTTGGGCATAAGCACCACCAAGAAAAAGAAGAAAACCCTTATAAGGGTAGAGTGTTATTTATGACACCTCAGACCCCATCATCCAGGACCGTTGTATGGTCTACATCACCTTAGCACATTTGGGGTGGGGACGAGATGGAACAAATGAAATGCAAGCACTTGCCAAGCACCTCCAGGTGCCAGGCGCAGTGTTGGGAATTGTGTCAACACCTGAAAAAGTCAGGGGCCTCAAACAGTGAGGACTCGGTAGGAGTCATGGTGAAGCCATCTACAGAGTGCTATGGGAGCAGACATAAGGAAGATCCAGGACTAGGATGCAGGCAGGAGAGGCTTCGCAGGGAAGCCGACAGATGGGTCTTGAAGGATCAGACAGACAACGTTGTGGGGGCGGGGGGGGAGCATTTCTGGCAGAGGTGGCGGGAGGGAAGCACGAAAGACTTGGCTTGTGCAGGGAAGCATGCAGAGTTCTGGGTTCATGCTCCACGCTGAAGCATATGCTCTGTGGTGGGCAAGCAAAGGCTAAAAAGACCAGGGATCTGGTTATAAAGATCTTAGAGGGCCAAAATGCTCAATGTAGAACATAACTTAAAATACAGTATCAAGAGAAGCAACCTGAATGTCCATCCATGAATGAAAGATCAAGGGAAGGTGAGGTATACATATAATGGAATACTGTTCAGCCTTTAAAAAAGAAGGAAATCCTGGCACGCGACAATGTGGGTGAACCTGGAGGACATCACCCTGAGTGTAATAAGCCAGTCACAAAAGGACAAATGTGGCATGATTCCACTTAGATGAGGTACCTAGAGTGGTCAAGCCCTTGGAAACAGAAAGTAGGATAGTGGATGCCAGGGGCTGGGGGGAGGGGCAAAGGGGAACCCGTTTTTCATTGCGTCTAGAGTTTCAGTTTTGTAAGAGGAAAGAGTTCTAGAGATCTGCTGCACAACAAGGCACATAGAGTTAGCACTACTCTACTGTACACTTAAAAATGGTTAAAGTGGTAGAATTTATGGTTTTTACTGTGGCAGAAAATATTTGGTTAGTTACCACTATATATTCTATATTCATTATATGGAGATTATCAGTATAACACGATAGTGTGTTTTCTCCATGGTTATCTAGAAAAAGTCCCACACTTTGTGTATGAGAGGCTGTTGATGCCTAAGCCAAGCTTTGTCTGCTTCATAATTTGGTCTCTATGCAGAGATGCCAGGGGCTGTGTGTCTGCTCTTGTCAGCCCCCTCCCCCAGGGAGGGCTGCTATATCAGGGAAAAACAAGTGGGTTAATGTAACGTGAGACTCCTGGGTCAGCCTTCACAGGGATCTGTACTGGTTTGGGGTGGGGGCGTATGGAAGGTGGGGCAGTCAGAATATAGGGACCTGCCTGAGCTGCAGCAGTGCCAGGAGGGAGAGAAACCCAGAACGAGGGATATTGGCATGTGTGTGTTCCCAGGGTGAGAGTGGAGAGGCGGCCGACGACGAGATGGCCACGCGGAAGGCCAAAATGCACAGGGAGAGCCGCAGCCGGAGTGGTTCCGACCCTCAAGACATGAATGAGCAAGAAGAATCCGGTAAAACCCCCTACTAACATCTGAGGGGTTTTTTTATTTTATAGGGAAAATATGCATTTGGTTTTCAATTGTGACTTAAGTACTGTGGACATTCTTAACTATTTGTCTTGTTAAATATACTTATCTTTATTTATTTATTTTTAAAGATTTTATTTATTTATTTGACAGAGAGAGACACAGCAAGAGAGGGAACACAAGTAGAGGGAGTGGGAGAGGGAGAAGCAGGCTTCCCACTGAGCAGGGAGCCTGACACAGGGCTCGATCCCAGGACCCTGGGATCATGACCTGAGCCGAAGCCAGATGCTTAACGACTGAGCCACCCAGGCGCCCCTAAATATACTTATCTTTGTATTTAACTAGATAGTGGAACCCAAGAGGTACTTCTGCAAGTTCTGTGTGCTTGGAAGAAAATTCTCATTAATTAACTTGGCCTCATGGACAAAGGATATGAGATACACAAAATCAATGTGGTGGATTAGACCAGACCAGTGATTCTCAACCACGGCTGAGATTATTTTTGAAAAATATCTGGATGCCTTGGTGGCACCCCAGCCCCAACTGAGTCCAACACTCTCTGGCTGGGACCTGAACATCTCTATATTTTTAAGCTCCCCAAATCATTCTCATCTGCAGCCAAGGTTGAGAACCCACCACATGAGTCCACTCATCAGAATATTTTGATGCTTCTTGTATAGAAATTGCTTGCATAGATGGATTTGCTCAGACATTCAGAAGCAGCTTTGGTGTTTCTTTGATTTCGAGGGAAAGGGTAACCTGACGTCATTGTCTGGTTTCTGTGTTTCTCTCTTACAGAGGCGAATGCCATCATGAGCCTTCATAACACTCTGCCTTCCAGAAGAGCCCATTCTTTGACCACGGCTGGGTCTCCTAACTTGTCTGCCGGGACATCATCTCCCATCAGGCCAGTGTCCTCCCCTGTGCTGTCTTCTTCAAACAAGAGCCCGTCCAGGTGGGGCCTTAACATGATAAAACAGAAGGACCCTTCATTCAAGTTGTGTAGAAGGGCATTATCTTCCAGTGCTCTGTGGAAAGACTGTCTCTAATTTTGACTTAACAATTACACTGAAAACTGAAAAACCCCCTATTTTTAAATGCTTCTAATTTTCCTGATTTTTACTCCTGTCTTCTCGCATTACTGTAATTGCTCCTAACCTAATTATTTGACAGACCAATCCTTCAGTAGCACTAACAAAACCCAAGCTGTGATTTTCTGAAGCTGCCTTGTCAAATATAGTAACCGCTGGCCACGGGGTGGGGGGTGGGGGGGGAGATGGCTCTTTAAATTCGATTTTAAATCTATAAAAATTAAACAAAATTTAAAATTCAGTTCCTCAGTCACACTATGCCCATTAAAAGTGTTCTTAGCTACAAGTGGCTAGTGGCTACTATACTGCACACTGCAGAAAGAGAACATTTCTATCATTGCAAAAAATTCTATTGGATAGCACTGTTCTAACTGAGGAATAAAGTAAGTTTTAACATAAGCCACTTTACCCTTTGCTGTTAGGTAAAATATATTTAATACTCTTCTCATATATAAGACAAGATACACCTGTCTGGAGAAATGAATGTATTAGAGCAAGTTAGGTGTGTTAAGGTATAAGTCTAAAGCTGGTGTTATAGTAAATTATTTTATAAGGTCCATGCAAAGTACAGATTTGAAACAACATCTACCCTCTCAGATGAAATAATATTAAGAAAGCAAAACAAAGGAATTAGAATGCCATACCTTCTCCCTCAACCCCCCAAAAAGTTTAAGAAATGCAGAGGTTCCAGACAGAACCAAGATAAAACAGGCACTCTTTACTTTATTGAACAGAGAAGTGGTAGGAGGAAATGGGTCTGTGCACTGGCTTTGGAAATATTAATTACACACTCACACATGCACATATGCACACACACACACACACTTTCTCTCTCTCAAGGAAGTTTGCTACTGATAAGAATCCCACAGTAAATCATCTTTTACAGGGAAGCCTTCTTTCACAATGTGAATAATGAACATAATTTAAGCTCTATACATTCAGATTTCTACACTTGGTGAAACTGAGTCAAAGGTACATGGGAATTCTTTGTACCACTCCTGCAACTTTTCAGCAAGTTTAGGTTTGTAACAAAATGAAAAGCTACAAAGAATCAGAACTCTTTATATTTCAGCCTCTACAGTATCCTGGGTAAATAAAATACCCAGAGAGAACTTGGATGAAGTGGCTTTCCCTTTATTTCAACTACTCAGGAACAGGAATGGGAAGGACAGAGTAAGGGAGGAAAATCTTTTTAAAGAGGTAGGACTAACATGCCAGATGCAAGATCATCAGGCCCTCCCACAAGAGGACAGGGGTCAGTGCAAAGAGGTAGGACTAATATGCCAGATGCAAGATCATCGGGCCCTCCCACAAGAGGACAGGGGTCAGTGCCCACCAAGTAAGCTAAAACCAGAAGATAAGACAAGGCAAGGAAAGAAAAATTAGCCCAAATGCTGTTCAAGGAGAAAGCAAGGCTGAGCCGTAGAAGGGGAGAGACTGGACAGTTCCCTAAAGTCTAAGGGAGAAGGGTTCCTGCAGAGAGTGGCTGACCCAGAACAAGAAGGGAGGAACACAGGGAACATACTTGCTTAAATGCAAATGATAAGTAACTTTGTCAGACCTTTTTCCTCTTCCTGAACCTCCACCCTTTGCTTCCAACACCACCTTGGGGATCAACAGCCCATGCCTACAAACAACTACAAATCCATCCTTTGTAATACTCTTCCATGTACCGAGGTGACTTTCAGATATCAACACAAAATAATTTTCCACAAATAAACACTATTAGCAAGATTCAGTATAAACTGGCTATTCATTACAATGGCCTCTATACTTTCTTGTATATTTGAAATATTTCAAAAGTAAATAAATAAAGCCCAAAAAACGAAAATGAAAAAAAAAAAAGAAAGAAAGATCCTGTTTATTGATTTGACTAAAAACCAATCAAAACATTTGTTATACTATCCTGTCAGGGAACCAGTATAGAAAATAATAGTGTTGTGAAACAGCTAGACTGAGTTTTGACCGAGTGGACTGATATTTTTATATGGCATATACAGCCTTGGCAGGTGCAGATATGTTATAGGCAGAATTGGCTTCTTTCCATTCTTAATATTTTTGTGACTCACATTTTCCATTAGTATTAAAAGCCCTTCCTGGTTTTCATCTAATAACTGGTTAAGAAAGGGAAAAGAGAAGACATTGATACGTTCGGGACTTTCTTCCTAAACATGTTTCTGTAATTTAGAATATGGGAAAGAACGTGCAGATTTTTCCACAGGTTGCGCTTTTGAAAAAGCATAGGTACGTTTGAAAAAAAATGACTTTTCTTCAGAAACATTGAGTTCAAGTTGTGTCCTCCCACTGACCTGTGATTTCAAAGAGCTGTTTTGGTTAGCGGAAGGATATTAACCCTAGCCTTGTGCCTTATTCCGTAGCCTATAAACATGAAGTGGTTTTGCTGCGTCATATGTCTTATTTACTCTGACACGATGTAGATTAATTTTGAGAGAAATGACAAGAGAGTCCGGAAAAGAGCCTCAATCTTAAATGACTTGCGGTCCATCTTTTCGCCGGTGTTGCTCCCCAGGGGGCGCCCGTTGGGGCAGAAGGACGCGCCGCCCCGGTTTGCCTGTTAAGGCCGTGTCTTTGTTGCAGTGCTTGGAGCAGCAGTAGCGGGCACGGGAGGATCAAAGGAGGAATGAAGGGTTTTCAGAGCTTCATGGTTTCAGACAGTAACATGAGTTTTGTTGAATTCGTTGAGCTGTTCAAATCATTCAGGTACGGCGTGCTTTCTTCTGAGGCTTTCTCAGCCCCACGTTTGTGCGGCAATACTAATCGCGAGTGTTTTCCATCCCCCGCCCAGCGTGAGGAGCCGCAAGGACCTGAAGGATCTCTTTGACATCTACGCCGTGCCCTGCAACCGAGCCGGCTCCGAGCCGGCCCCCCTCTACACCAACCTAACAATCGAGGAAAACACCAGCGACCTTCAGCCTGATCTAGGTTTGTGCAACCATGTAATATTTCCCGTGGAGACCTTTCTCCCTAAAAGCGAAGGTTGGAGATCCAATCACACAGCCCCTCAGCCTGTCCCACGTGGCGCGCTGGTACCTGCCGAAGGGGGGGAGCACTTTGAGGATTCCTTCAAGTTGTCTTGGGGATGGGTACTGTTGGCATTTTCGACAAGGAAATTCATCATTGTGTGAGTCTGTTTAGGCATTCCGGAATATTTAATCAACAGAGCCTTCCAGTCCTTCTGACAATCAAAAACCCTCTCTCGCCCATGTCCAAATGTCCAGTAGGTGTGTGGTGCACCACCAATGTTTCCCTGCCTGCAGGCCGACAGGTGCTCAGCCCCAGGGTGGGAGTTGCCCGCCCTTTGACAAGGAGATCTTTAGTGACTTGAGCAGAGCACTCCTGCTCAACATCCAGGACACTTTTCCGAGTGTAACCTGGAATGTCTGCCTCCTATGCCCCGCTCACCATCACCACTATGATCACCACCACTGATGCATGGTAAGCCCTTTAGTTTGCTCTTCTGTTCTCTCGGGAGACTAGAAACGCAAAGAAGCAGAAACAAACTGTCCTCTTTTATACGGTAGCTTTTTTATTACTCAAAAACTTACACTGTCCTCAACTAAGACTATTAAACTTTTCAACTCTAGTCACAAAACATGCATAACTATGGATTAGTCAAGTAGTTGCACTTGTTAAAAAATTAATAGACATTATTTTTCTAGAGCCGTTTTAGGTTTACAGAAAAATGATTGGAAAGTACAGAGAATTCCCATACACAGTTCACTCCTGAACAAGGCAAGGGTTAAGGGTGCCAATCCCCCACACAGTCAGAAATCCACATGTTAACGTTTGGCTCCCCCCAAATTTAACTACTAATAGCCTGCTCTTGACCAGAAAATCCTTACTGATAACATAACGATAAGTTGATTACTCCATATTTTGTATATATATATATGTGTTATATACTATGTTCTTATAATTAAATAAGCTAGAGAAAAGAAATTATTAGAAAGAAAATCATAAGGAAGATAAAATCCGTTTACAGTATTATACTGTGTTTATCAAAAAGATCTGCCTACAAGTGGACCCACACAGTTCAAACCTGTGTAGTTCAAGGGTCCACCGTACCCTCCCCACACACGCATACACCGTTTTTCCTATTATTAATATCTTGCATTATTAGCATAGTATATTTGTGACAGTTGAGCTGATATTGATATATTATTATTAACTGAAGTCCATAGTTTAGTGTTCACTGTTTGTATTGTACATGCTATGGGTTTTGACAAAAGTATAATGATCTGTAGCTACCATTACAGTGTCATACAAAATAGTTCTGAGGTCTTAAAAAATCCCCTGTTCTCTGCCTGGTCATTCTTCCCACCTTACCTCTGAACCTCTTTTTACCGTCTCCATAGTTTTGTCTTTTCCAGAATGTCTTATCGTTGGAATCATACAGTTCGTATGTAGTCTTTTCAGATTGGCTTCTTTCTCTTAGCAAGGTGTATTCAAGGTTCCCCTTTGTTTTTTCATTGCTCGATAGCTCATTTCCTTTTATCATTGAATAATACTCTATCGCGTGGATGTATCACCATTTGTTTATCCATACACCTTTTGAAGAACATCTTGGTTGCTTCCAATTTTTAGCAGTTATGAATAAAGATGCTATAAACATTTGTGTGCAAGTTTTGTGTGGACCTAAGTTTTCAACTCCTTTTGGTAAACACCTGGGAAGGCAGTTGCTGGATCGTATGAGAAAGCCCATCTTTAGCCCTGTAAGAAACTGCCAGCTTCTCTTCCAAAGTGGCAAGCATTAAAATGGCCATACCAAAAGTGGTGCCAATGTGGGACACCTGGAGCATGGCTGGTGGAGGTAAGAGTTGGGCAGTTTCTTACAAAATTTCATATACTCTTGGGGCGCCTGGGTGGCTCAGTCGTTAAGCGCCTGCCTTCGGCTCAGGTCATGATTCCAGGGTCCTGGGATTGAGCCCCGCATCGGGCTCCCTGCTCGGCAGGAAGCCTGCTTCTCCCTCTCCCACTCCCCCTGCTTGTGTTCCCTCTCTCGCTGTCTCTCTCTCTGTCAAATAAATAAATAAAATCTTAAAAAAAAAATTTCATATATTCTTACTTGCCAATCCAGCAATCATACTCCTTGATATTTACCCAAATAAGCTGAAAACTTATTTTCACACCGAAACCTGCACACCAATGTTAATTAGACTTGTAAAGGACAAAACAACTATAATTTTAAGAGTTCATCTTCCCTGTCTGTAAAAGTAAAAATAAAGTTATTCTCAATTTTAGTATATGTGCTGCCGAAGCGAGCACAAAATAAAGTTATTCTCAAAAACCAGAGTTCAAATTCAGCCTGAAGTCCCCAACTGAATGTACAGTTAGTTCTCTTTTAATACCCTGAGCTCATGGGCTTTCAAGATCACTGACCTAGTTCTCTCTTAGCTTATTTTATTTATTGATTGATTCATTTTTTGTTTCCTCAACTATGTGAAGCCAGGAATAAGCACTGAATTTGATGGCTTGTGTAGACAGATGAGTGAAGAGACTAATTCCACACACCATTATCTCCAAAATGAACTTTATGAAAGATTCTGGCTAGCTTGCCCATGTTCTGTGGGTGCTTCTATTTCAGATTTACTGACCAGAAATGTCTCGGACTTGGGGTTGTTCATTAAGAGTAAACAGCAGCTGTCCGACAACCAGAGGCAGATATCTGATGCTATTGCTGCTGCAAGTATTGTGACAAATGGCACTGGGGTTGAGAGCACGTCTCTGGGCATCTTTGGGGTTGGCATACTCCAGCTCAATGACTTCCTCGTCAACTGCCAGGGAGAACACTGCACTTATGATGAAATCCTCAGCATCATCCAGGTATGTACTCATTTCATATGCACGTATGTATAAAGCCTCTGACTGTTCTAATTATTTTCTGCTAACCATACTGTTTCTATACTTTTTTCCAGAGCCTTTAAGTCTGGGTCAGAAACAGAAGGGTTTCATTAAATACCGAGAGATGCATTCTTATTTACCATACAAATAACATAGATTGCAAGCCTTCTCTTGGTGACTATTATAAGGGATCAGTACATGATTCCTTCTTGTTGTTCTAGCACACGTAATAAAATGAGTATCCTAGGTTTTCAACTTCTTTGATCATTTAGCAAATATTTATCAGCTCCTCCTACGGGCCAGGTTCTTTCCAGGACCTGGGATACAGTAGTAAGTAAGATCGCGCTCTGGCCTTCACCTAGTGGGTGAGGCAGACAATAAATAAAGATAGAATGTAATTTCAGGTATTGATGGATTCTGAAAAACTCAAGCAGAGTAAGGGGATGTAGTGATGCGGGAGGCTGAGAGGAGTAAGCACAGGCCACCCTGAGGAGGTGACAATGGGGCTGAGCCCTGAATCAAGAAGCCGCGTGAAGGTCTGAGGAAAGAGCATTCCAGGCAGGGAGTAGCGAGCTCAAAGACCAAGGCAGGAGCAAGACAATGAAAAGGCTGGTGGAATAGGAGCCCCATGAGCCAGAGGCACAATGGTAGACATGATTCCAGACAGGTGGGCAGGGGCCAAGTCATCTGGGCATTTTAGGCCATGGTAAGGAATTTGACATGGAAAGCTATTGGAAATTTTTGAGCAGGGTAGTAACAGGATTTGATTTATGTATTCAGGAAGTCACTCTGGCCCCATTGGGAAGTAAGCTGTGCTGGGAATGAAGTAGAAGCAGAAAGACCGGGTAGGAAGCTATCCCAGTAGCCAGGCAAGATATGATGATGGCTTCCTCCAGAGGGTGTCAGGAGATGGGCTAGGACACTCATTCAGGCCACACCACATACATTAGGATCAGTCTGGGTTTTCAACCTCCCTTGTAAGCCAACTGGGCATCAGTGGATTCGCTGCCCAGCAGTTGATCACTGGAAATGCTAACGATATAAGATTATGATCCCATGGTCCGGTGCTCACTCTACTACTATTGTGTGGGAGCACAATACTGAGTACTCCCTCTGACTCGTCTCATTTTGCCTCTCCACCGCTCTGTGGTAGCTGCTTATCCCCATGTTCACCTGGAACACGCCAATAACCATTTGTTTTCATATGAATCAGCCTTATCCTTTTCCCTCGCTCTCCCTTTTTCTCTTAAATAAATACGCTTCGTATAATAAACGCACATATAATAAATGTTTTCTTTGGGACTGAAACACTGCCTCTTACCACTGCATAACGAAATTAGTTCAAATATTTGGTTTAGATGTTTCCTGATGAAAACAGAACACCTTTAAAAAATGATATGGTGGTTTTTTTCCCCTTAGTTTCCTTTACCTAAATAACACTCTTTTTGTGTCCCTTGCAGAAGTTCGAGCCTAGCGTTAGTATGTGTCATCAGGGGCTACTGTCATTTGAGGGATTTGCAAGGTAACTTTTAAAGTCTCTTTTGCCCATCATTTGAGAGTAACTCTTTTCCCTATGCAGGCCTAAGAAAATGTGTTTCCTCTAGGTTTCTGATGGATAAAGATAATTTTGCCTCCAAAAATGATGAGTCACAGGAAAACATTAAAGACTTGCAGCTGCCCCTCTCCTACTATTACATTGAATCTTCTCACAATACCTACCTCACAGGCCACCAGCTCAAAGGAGAGTCCTCAGTGGAACTCTACAGTCAGGTACAGAACTCCACATGGCATGTGATTTCCATTAAATCTTACTGATGTAACCCTTAAAGTCACAAAACCCTGATCCCCGACTCCTTTGAAGAATTTACCAGCTATTTCATGTGAAATGTGAGGAAACATGATGTGTGGGAAAACTGCCTATACGTACAGTTGTTTTCTTCTTTTTGTTTTCTTTCTCCCTCCTATCTATACTTAACCCTTATACTAGGCAAAAAAAAAAAAGGTATTTGTTTGAGACTCATAGCTTTTAAATCCTACTTTGTCTGACCTACTCCTACTAAAATTAGATTTTCCCATGGGAAAATCAATCGTTTCACTAAATGCTAAATAAATCAATATATTATAGTGGGAAAGCATAATAGAAAATGCAACAGAATTTCTATGAAGTTAATCTCAAAGTTTTGTTTATTTTCATTTGCAATTTGTTAGACAATCAGTCCATCCCTACGGTAACCAACTTATGGAACAAAAATTTACAAAGACTGTAGGCACTGTCCCTACACACTTAAATTCGTGCAAATGTTCTTGGAAACTCCTAAGGGTCTCTGGACTAGAAAAGGCATATCCTTTTGACCTTAACACCAACTCTCAATGATCTGCATGTCAGTTGCCTCTGTTATATCTTCTGCAACTTTCTCATCTATTCTGCCTGTTTTCTGACCTCCTACAAGAAGAGTTAATCAGGAAGAAAAGCGAGGCTAGGCCCAGGAAATACAAGTGTGTGGTTGGGAAGGGTGGGGTAGGGAGGATGGTCACGTATGAGAATTATCGTTTACACAAACCCAGCAGAGTTGAGGTTCCTTTGTTCTCCACATCAGTCCAGATATTCCTCAAGCATGGGTCAAACTTCTGTCCCAAAGCTTATCTGGTATGGAATTTGTATTTTAAACTCTAAATTCTGAAGGACTTTTATTGTGAAATGAAGATATGTCCTTAGAGTAGTGATTTTCAAAATAGAACTTCTATGGGGGGGGGGGACCTCAGCAGGGGACATTGAGAGGAGCAAGCAGCAGAGTAGGAGGGTAGGAGGGCCCCATCCCCTACCCCCACTGTAGCTAATGTCCTATTCTTCTTATGTGCTTTACATATGACCCTCCATTTGCACAGAGAATTCCAGGGTTAAAAAGGAGTTTGAAATCCATTGTTCTAGTTCTAGGGGAAAGAAATGAAGTGTGTGTGTGTGTGTGTGTATGCATGCATGTGCACGTGCGTGTGTGTGTGCAGTGTGTCTGTGTGTTTCTCCCAGGAAAATGGGCAGGGGCCAATGTCCTAGCTTTAATTCCTACCTCACTTCCCTATTTGACCTCCAAGAGGTTTTTTTAACTCCTTAATATTACACCCCGAGTAGAGATTGTCACAGCCTTTGAATGAGGTACAATAACCCCTCAGATAGACTCACAGACGTGGTTAAACCCAGTGTGAAGATCCCTTGTAGCTTATTTCTTACCAGTCTCTGCTTTCCCTCAGCCCTGCTAGTTACCTCCTCACCTTCCTCCACGGGACAAACCGGGAGTGAGGAAAAACCCTGTTCTCACCTGGAATTTCCAGCCCTGATTTTCTTCTTCTAGCCCTGTGTGGAGGTCTTAATGTCATGCAGACTTTGGAAAGCCCTGTAGTCTTTTCATGCTGAAAAACCATCTCCTGTGCTGCCAGTCAGCGAGCGAGCGTTCTCCCCAGTGTGGCTCACCACGGAGATGAAGCAGCCTCCAGCTCCTGCTGTCATTCGACACCACAATCCTCAACCCAGAGCAACATACCTCTAGATACTGTAGCTGCTGGAAGAAGCTCTTAGCCTCGGGAGTTTAGGCCCCAGAATCGGTTCCACACGGGCCATCGGTCACCTGGGAAGACTGGGTGCTACATGCCATGCAATGGGAAGAATCTAGCAAGGACCTCATAAAAAAGATTAAAATAAGAGGGATTCCACTGAGTTTTGTTGCAGTAATTCTAGCGGCCACTCACCCACAGTATTGGATTGCTGTCACCTGGAAATAGTTATATGGAGTTTTAAATCAGTGAGTTGGCGCATTCACAGATACATCCGCCTTTTGGTTTGCTTTACCCTTCCAATACATGGAAATCTTTTAAGATAGTTCACAAAGAGAGTATATGAGGAAGAGGTTGCTGCCCGGAAATATTACAGAGCTGCAACCCGAGCACATGTGCCAGGAGCTCTGCATTCGGCTCCCCATCCAGGGGAGCAAATAGGTATCATCTTACCTAATTCAGCAGTGGAGCACTTTACTGAAGAGGTTGTGAGACAGGGGGCACGTGTGTTGTGATTGATCCCTGATGACTGCTGTGGGTATGGCAGAGGGGAGTTTAGGGATTATTTGCCTCTGTTCTACGACTAGACAGCAAGACAAATCCTTGATGACTGCTTGCTTCTACTCTCCTGCCATGCTCTATGTTCACAGGAAAGGCATTAGCCAGTGGCAGAATTTGGGTCTAAATGGAGGAGATTTTATTCTGATTGGAGTCATACAAATGTTTAGCCAGTTCATTAAGGAATTGGTGGCCTTGTTTGCTTTGGCCTGCAACCTCATCCCCTTTACCTCTACTCACATTTGCCCAGGTAGAGCACTAGCCTCGCTCTCTCATTTCAGCATGTACCCTGTGTATGTCCCTTGAGGGACCAAAGTTGCTGGGAAAATAGTCACATGGTTTTGCTATCAAATTTACCTTCCAGGGATGCCTGGGTGGCTCAGTTGGTTAAGTGCCTGCCTTTGGCTCAGGTCATAATCCCAGAGTCGTGGGATCAAGTCCCACATCTGGCTTCCTGCTTAGAAGGGAGTCTGCTTCTCCCTCTGTCTGCTCTGCCTGCCTCTCCCCCTGCTTGTGCTCTTCCCCCGCCCCCCGCCCTCTGACAAATAAATAAAATCTTTAAAATTTTTTTTTTTAACCTTCCAATAGTATTCAGCTCTGGTAAAAAAAAATTCTTTCCACCATAATTTGTTCTCCCCCCTAATTCATTGTGGCATTTGGCCAAAATGCACACTTTATTTTAGATCTTATGCCCTTCTGCTTTAGCCCTAATCATGAACACTCATATGTAGAAGCATTTGTGGGTTTAATTTGAGGCTCTGTGTCCATTTGCTCATCTGGGGTGAATCCATTCCTTGATCATACAGGTCCTCCTGCAAGGCTGCAGGAGCGTGGAGTTGGACTGCTGGGACGGAGATGATGGGATGCCCATCATCTACCATGGACACACACTGACAACCAAGATCCCCTTCAAGGTAATGCTTCACATGTTCCTTAAATCAGATCACAGAGTCATTGTCTTCATCAGTCCTTTACATGAGTGACTCTTCCAAATTATACCTTAGGTTGGGGGTTCTCATCCTGAGCCTATCTACTTCCCAAAATTGTGTGGGATGTGCACATGTTCATTTTTCTGGGAGTTGATATAGAACTCTCATTAGAGTCTCATTCACCAGAGTTTAATAACCATTACCTTAAATGAGTTATCTTGTAATAATATTGTTGCAATTTTTACATCATAAGATGATATACAAAAGGCAGGGGCTTTTTTTCCTGCTACAGGAATTAAAAGTCATTTATCCTGGTGTCCCGCTGACAAAGACCAACATCATGTGTTAGAAGATGATTAAATAATTAATATTATGAAATGAGAATTGGTTCCACCAGGGGAAGTCAGTCACCCAGAAAGACTAGTCTCATTGGATTATTGTTTCAAATTCTAAATAGTTTATTAGTTCATTGTGCAGTTACTATCCTCATTCAGAGTGGTTTTGGCTGTGTAAAATCACTTTTCTCTGAACTGTGGCTAGGCTGGGATAGAATACTATTATTTCTGTCTTATATGCAGAGAGGATAGATAAAATGCATTTTCTCTTTAGCTCATTCTCCTATTCATCTCTCTTAAAACTTTTGTACTCTATATTGAGAGAAGGAGGATTTGAGAACTGTGTTTACATGCACACATAAATATATGTATATGTCTTATTGCCTCATGTAGATTGATTATAAACTCCCTGAAAGCAGGAAAATATCTTAAGCCTCATTATTTTTTATGTTGTAACAACACAGGCCTTTTACCTAAAATGTTGTCAGTATATATACTGATTTGTTAAATTTGGCACACTAATAGCTGTTCCTTATAAAGTATGCGAACAAAACTCAATATGAACAGTTTAATGTGTTTATAGAAAACAGCCTATCATCGTGCTTAATTTGAAAATACATTTGAAAAGATAAAAACCATTTTGGCCAGAATCTTCTGCATACAACAATTTAGGTGCTTTCTGTGGCTATAAGTACTTCTTCTGACACCCTGGACAGACATCTGGACTCTAATGAGCTGCTCTGGCTCTCACAGGAAGTGGTAGAAGCCATCGACCGCAGTGCCTTCATCAACTCTGACCTGCCCATCATCATATCAATTGAGAACCACTGCTCATTGCCTCAGCAACGAAAAATGGCAGAAATTTTCAAGGTAAGCTATTATAGCTAAGAGTTAGGATGGTATCTTGGCCTTTGTCCTGTCACTGTTGCTTTTATATGGAGCCACCATGGACCACATCACAGGGGACCTCAGCCACGAAGCACATACAGTTAGGGTCCCTCAGACCTCAGAAATGAGGGTGCCCTGGGAGCTTGGGCTCCCTTTTGAATGGTCCACCTTTTCAGCTGAAGTGATGAAACATTGTTTTGTGGTCTCCTGACCATTTCCAGAAAGCCTTAGAGATAAGGAGAGAACAATTCTCCAGTGCTTCTGGCACCACAAATCAGTGATGACACCTGTCAGTTGTATGTGGAAAAGCTGAAAATACCTCAGGGCAAATCAAATTTTCTTGTGGCTGACACTACAGATATGGGGATCCATGTTGGCAAAGAGCTTAGACTGGCCAGAACAGTTGCTATGTTAACACTTCCTTATACAGGCAAACTAGAATGCAGACAGATTTAGGATCAAATATTCCATTATATTTCCCCCTTCCTCCACTGATTGAGGCACTTAGTGGAAATATGGCTCTCAGGGGGAGAGAGGGGCATAGTCAAAGGAAAATGTCCCCAAATACTTACGCCAACAAAACTAATCAGCTTTTCATATTGCCTTTCTTTTGCCATCATTTAGAATTATGGTCTCAACTTTTTGGACTGTATACTCCATCAGTAAAATACTGTAGTATGTATTCCTATTGTATGTTTATTGTCTTATTCATACATTATATACATATCCTACTTATTAGCATATTTTATACCTTAATTAAAACATGCAAAAATGGACTGGGAAAGGGAATTACAGAGAAAGGGTCAAGTATAGTATAGTTCTTATACTATTATTTGTTAATGGTACAAAATCCCTTTTTGCTCTCATAAAAATTTTTAACAGTAAATGTATTATTTATTTATTATCTAAGTTTTTAGTGGGAGTAATGTGATTGAAAAATTTTTGAAATTTTTTTATTTCCTTTTTTTATGTTCAGTTAGCCAACATACAGTACATTATTAGTTTTTGATGTAGTGTTCAATGATTCATTAATTGCATATAACACCCAGTGCTGAAATTTTTATTAGCGACATGTATGTCTAGCTTTAGGTTTAGTTTATTATTTCAGTATTTGATTTGAACGGCTATAGTCGCTGATAAAGACACCTTACAGAGAAACATGTAGGAGATAGAAAGGGGGTGTCATTAGCTGCTCTTGTCAAATCATAGTACTAATTTCTCAATTCCATTAATGAGGCTAAGGTACATTAAACACTATTAAACTTCCTTTTTTTATTAAAAAATTACTGAAGATAGAAAATGTCATATTTTCCACCCTCACCCCAATGGATCGTCTTGTTCCTACTGCCACCACCCACCTCCTTGAGGGATACACATTCCCCTTTGGAGGCCAATGCTCAGAAAATCTTTGTGAGAAGGGTATGGGCAGTTCTTTACACTAAATGGTGGCAGATTCTCCCCATTACCTTTCATCTTTGTCACCACTCCCTAGCTACTTCAAGGTTTCTATCCTTTTGGCTTCTTACCCACATCTGGAATGGATCATATTCTACAAACCACAGCCTCTAACTGAATCTCCTTTTCTTCTTTAGTCTATCAGACCCTAGAGTATTTTCCTAAACAGAGCTGTCCCCACCTGGAGAATGGCCTAGATCACTCCTCCTGACCTTCTAACCACCTCCCTTCCTTCCAGTAAGAGAGTGTTGGCAGGGAGGAGGGACACCACTTCTTTCCTACTTTCTCTACCTAAGATTTGTAGAACCTTTCAACTGAGCTGAAATATCTAGTTGAATAATTCAAGCATAGGTAAAAGACACTGATTGTGTGTTTTCCTTTATTCTTTGTAGACTGTGTTTGGAGAAAAACTGGTGGCTAAATTCCTGTTTGAGAGCGATTTCTCAGATGATCCAATGCTTCCCTCACCTGACCAACTTAGGAGGAAAGTGCTTCTTAAAAATAAGAAGCTAAAAGCCCACCAGACACCAGTGGATATCCTAAAGCAAAAGGTATTCTCCTCTCATTATAGAGGCTCTGGGTATGTGGTGTGCCCAGGACTAAGAAATCAGTGTTATTCTGACCTTTCAGATGACCTGCAGGGTAACCAGTTTTTGATGATTGAGTTTCCTGGAATGATAAATTTGAGTTCTGGCTTTCCTGTTAATAGACTAATAAGAATTTTCCTCCCACTCACCTAGAATTTTATTTTATGAAATTAATTTCACATGTAGAATGCACCTCGTTGTTTAATTTACTCTGAGAGAGATAAAGTGTGACTCTTGTCTCTGGACCTGGACTTCACAGCTGTCAATCCCACAGTGGTTGCTGTGGTCCCCTTTAGGTAAAGGCCCCTATAGAGAGACCTCCCTCTACACACCGTAGGGAGAGCCCCTGCAGAGAGAGCACTTGGTCAGTCAGTATTGGAACCCCAATACCAGCAGCCCTGTGGTCCCAGCATGGAAGTTGATGTTTCACTGTGGCCTGTGGACTCCAGGGCACCCCCCAATCTGCCTCACCCACAGAGATCTACTCCCCAAGTATCCCAAACCTGCTTGTGTAGAGAGCCTTCAGCCCAAGGATCCATGAAAAAGTTTAGGTCCAGAGCTGCTGTGAGTTCATATGCCAGGTTTCACATATCCCACAGAATGACAGCTGCCAGAATTATTTGTCTTATTTAGGGCTTTGTCTTTATTTTTGGGCCTGAAACGCCACTTTTAAAACTTAACAACAGCCAGGGGTTGTCACACGAAGCTTGGTACACTGGTGCTGTTCCAGCAGCAGGGACAGTCCAGAGCTCAACCTAGGTCATGGTCAATGGCTCTTAATTTCTGTCTGTGCCATCACCCCAAGCCTCCAGGCCCTACTCCAGTCTTGCTTCAGTGGATTCCAGAGAACAGAGAAGTCAGCAAAAGGATTCTATGAGCCCAACAAATTTAGAATCTTTGTCCAAGGTCATCAATAAAAAATCTCAAGTCTAGTTGAGTCAAGTGTCCAGCTTGACCTAGTTGAGTAATCAATTTGTAACAATCATCAAATCTTCTAAAAGCCCTAATTTGTAGAACTCACAGGTAAGTTTAAAGTCAAGTGATATATAACATGATACTGGAGAAAGAGCATTAGGTGTGGAGCTAAAATACCAGTTTCCAGTCTCTGGCTCTCTCACAAACCAGCCATGTGACCATAGGCCAGTCAGTCTTTCTAGGCTTCCATTTCTTCATCTGTAAAATGGAGATGTTAAGGTAACTAGCTTCACAGGACCCCTCTGACACTAAAATCGCCCAAAATCTTTCCCAAAGTGAATCATGGAACCCCTGTCAGAATTGCAGACCACTCTGTAAACATTTCATTGTCCCACTTCTCAGACTCTATTTCCAGTATTTCTTGCCATTCTAGAACATTACTGCTTCCCTGAGGGGTCCTTAAAGAATCTTGTCATCTGCTGAGTAAGTACCAGGGAGTTCCCAGGTTGTCCAGCTCACCTGCAGCGGGATTCCAGGCTGCCCAAAGTCCAGGCTGAGTTAGAAAGGTTTACGTGATACCACCTAAAAATTCAGTGATTCACCAAATGCTCAGTGACTTCAGATGCCTCAGAGTGGGGGAGGAAGGTGAGGTCAGAGGCTCCATCATCTTTGAACTTACCGTTCTGAGCAGAAAAACAGATATTTACAGAATGTCCCCAAACCAATCCAGCCAAGAGATCCCTACTGATCAAGTTTGCCCTGAATGGAGTGGCTCAGGATTACCATGGATGCTGTAGAAGTATGGTCATCAAATTTTTTTGCTCAAATATCTCAAAAATTTTTTGAAAAACTGTATTTCTCACATGTATTTTCCCCTTTTATACATTTTTAGGTTGACATTAAAAATTTTATCACAAGTTTAAATAGTTACAAAGGATTTATTTTCAAACGTAATATTTATTATATATAAATATAGATAACATAAATTATATACCAATATAATGTACAAAACAATCCTCATTGTCAAAGATATCAGCCCAGTCAGCCAGATTATGTTTGGTCAGAAAAAGTGTGACTTTATTTTTTTTAATTCAAATAAACATTCACCCCTATGATAACCATCTCACTTTTGAATAGTAATTCTAAGATGGATGGATGGACAGACAAAAGGAAGGAAAGGGAGGGAAGATAGAAAGAGACAGAAACAGGGATGGATGGATAGATAGATAGATAGATAGATAGATAGATAGATAGATAGGCAGACAGACAGACAGACAGAGACAGATAAAGGCATGGAGCCTTGAATGTGTTTGTTGCCTGGGTGAAATAAAATGCTCCGGTCTTTAGTTTTTCAAGACACTCAGGAGCTCTGCATTCTCAAATGACCGTTTGCTACCTTGGGTGGTTTTCACCTCACCTCATGTATCACAGATTTTTTTTCCCCCTTGGGAGGTGAGAGTTACACTTTTCTTTTGTTCAACAGGAGAAGAGCAATCATGGCAAGAGCGTGGGGAAGGGAGAACCAGCCGACCATACTCTTGTTCGCAGGCAGTCCTATTTTTTAAAGAGTACACATAGAGCTTGAAAATCTTGAATCTAGAAATTGATTCCTTTAAAAATAAATGAAGCTGCACATCCCTAGAAGTCATGTGTGTACCCCGGAGGTACACATTTTGAAGATCGCACATAGCTCTTGGCCAAGAGTTGCAAAACCAGCCACTTTGGGGGTCAAGCAGAAACATAAATATGAGGGGCCAGCTCGTTGTATGCCAGCTGGAAGCAGTCAGGATGGGAGTGGAGCTTGCATGCCCTCATAAATGAACAGTTCTAATTACATTCTTTTTAAAACACTGAGCCAGCCACACCAGCCTAGTCTGGAGGGGAAGTCAGCCCTGAGGGCCACCAGTTTGAGCCCTCGGTTAGGTTTACCTGTGTGCAGGTCTGGACTCTCACAGCTGCTCCAGAAAGCCCGGCATTTGTTTGGGTTCCAGAAACCACAAGATCTATGCTGATGGGCTTTTGTTAGGAAGTCATGTAGCTAAAAGAGTAGCATGTGTTCCCCGGCCCTCCGCAACAGCTGCGTCAGTAACTGACTGCCCAGGACGGGGTGCTTTTTCTTCAACACTGTCCCTCCCTGCTGTTTTCTTTCCTCAGCAACTACTGCCCGCTCCTGACTGCCAAGCAGACCCAGCTGCCCTGCGCATACCTCTGTGGTCCTCTAGATGCGGTGGGATCTTGTAGCCGTTGCCTCTCCCGTTCTTTGTTACTTATGCAGCCTCCAGTTCACAAACGAATGCATCGTGCTATTTGAGAAGTCTTTATGCTGAGCCCAAATCTTGCTTCCCGTTCCTCCTACTCCTTGGCACTCCTTCCTCCCTTTGCAGCTGCACAGACTGATTCCATATCTAGAGAGCTAGCATGTGTCTCCCACCAGCTTTTCTCTTCTCCAAACTAAACAGTCTTGTGGTATCAACTGTTTCTCACAGGATATGGCTGCTCAGACTCTTTACTTCCCACTAAGAATGTTTAGGATATTCTTAAATTTGTGGATGTTCTTGAATTTGTCGATCTTAAGATGTGATTTCCAGAACAAGTCAATACTCCAGATAGGGATCTGACAGCACAAGGAGGACAGTGAAGCCATCGCCGCTCTTAACTTGGACTTTATACCTCAGTTAATGCAGCCTGGGACTGTTCTCACTTTTAAAATTCTTCAGTGCACACTGGGCTCCTGTTGAGTGTGTGCAAAACAAAAAGAGTTCAGTTATTTTCACAGGGACTGCTCTTTGGCTAGTCTCCCCATGTCTTCAGGTTTTTACACTTAATTTTCAACTTTCATGGGCAGGAGCCTCACATTTATCTCGGTTACATTTGCTCTTCTTGGTTTTGGTATGTCATTGCAGCCTAAAAGGTTCTTTGTGAATTTTGACTTCTGATGTCCAGTGTATTTATTAGCAGTTTTTCAAATAGTGCCTTAATCCTTAAAGTTGCCCTTGAGCCAGATGAGCAAGCAGAGAGCCCAGCCTGTGGTCCTTCTTGCAGATCCTTCCTGGAGTTTAGATGATTATCACTCCTGTCTAGTGCCCTCCTCTCCTGCAGCCCACATTTCCCCAGAATCTGCTTCAGATTCTTTATTTATAGACTAGAAAACTGAGGCCCAGCCATTTATGTGACTTTCTCAAAGCCATCCAGCTCAGAGTAGCAGAACGAGGATTCAGATTCAGGTCTTTAGGAAAGACTCTTTCAAACGTAATATAGAAGTCAGAATACAAGGGCGCCTGGGTGGCTCAGTCAGTTAAGCATCCAACTCTTGGTTTCAGCTCAGGTCATGTTCTCAGAGTCATGAGATCTAGCCATGCTTCGGACTCCATGCTTAGTGTGGAGTCTGCTTGTCCCACTCCCTCTGCTCCTTCCCCCGCTCACACACACACGCTCTCTCTCAAATAAATAAAATCTTTTTTTAAAAAAGTCAGAATACATTGATAATCACTGGTTAAAAACATAGATTCTTAGGTGCCAAATCTGCCCAACTAAATCAGAATTTCCACAAGGAAAGCTGGGTAATCTGTTTATTTAAAAATAAATCTTATCCTCCTGGAAGTTTGGAAACATTCCTTATCTGTTATTTCCCAAAAAGTGAGTTACCTTACCCAAAAAGTCTAAAGAGTTTAGTGTTCTGGAGATGTGTTCTTAGTAAACCCATGCTAACTCTTGGTAATCACATCTTTATTTTCTGTGTTCTTCACCAACTAATTAATAACCCATTCTGAGATTTTGTTGGCTATCACCTTGACACTCCCCTCTATATAATTTCCACAATTTAGCTCTTCCTCCTTTTGGAAAAATGGGACAGTATAATCCCACTTCTAGTTTTTTAAGACCACTTCCAGCCTCCCATGATCTCCCAGGGAGTACTGACAGTCATACATGCAAGGTCTTTCAGTCGCCTGGCAGATTGAGTCTAGCCCTGGTGATCTGAGCTCACACAAGGCTGGGTGAGTGAGTGCCTAGAGCTCCAGTATGTTCAGACCCAATCCCTGACTTACCTGGGTCATTGCCATACCAGAAACTCACCCTCAGCTAGGGTGGACTGACTCAGAGCCAGGGGGATTTCTGGAGACTTCTGTCTGCCTCAGACTCATGCTGAGGCTCTTAGTGAGTCTCCCTAACTATACCCCATCAGATCTCTAGTTTTCTGACATTGGTCTCCAGCACTCCAACCTGGTAGACTCAAACAGTGCACATTAGATGACAGGGACTATGCGAGGGGCCAGTGGAACAGAGTAAAGTAAGACACGGCCCCAACTAGACCCATCTGAGCCAGTCCCCTCATCTGACCTCTAGCTCCAACCCCTCGACCTATGTCTGAATTGCTTTTATTCAAGGGCCAGGATCTTGTATTTTTGCCTCAGAGTAAGTAGGATATTGCACAGAATAAGGATGTCAGCTCCTGGTTATCCTTTTGGCCACCTCTCCATACTTCTGCACTGGTAGAGCGTTTGGGAGTTTGAAGGACCTTGGCATGCTGCTTTCTGACATTGACAGTCCCCAGATCTTTGCATGGCACCTCTCCCATCATACGGTTCTCACGCTTCTCTGCCAGTGGACCTACCAGGCTCTTTGCATCACCATTCCCAGCCCTTGGCTCTACCTTGAATGCTGGCTGCATCAAGGTCCTTCTCTTATCCTTGACAAATAGACTTGCTTTTGTGGCTCCCTTGTGCCTACAGCACATTACCCAAAGTTTTGAAGAACACTAATCCTATGAGACATGCTGAGAAAAGGGGTGGGGGAGGGAAAAAATCCCTGGTTAAAAAAGCGTGGGAAATGCTGCACTGGAGAGCTTTGAAGAATCACAATGCCCTTTAGCATATTAAATGAAGGCTATGTGATACCCTGTAGCAGGACTGCTTCAGTTTGTTTAAGTGCTGTTCCCAACCTTCCATTGTGTCTTGTGGTTACTGTAATATAGGTCAGTTTTCACCTACCAGCTATTAACACCCATGGAGCTCGTGTTCCATAAAACCCACTTTGAGAAATCCCAGCCTAAACAGTGTTCAGTTGTCTCGAATGGACTGTATTGTAAAATATTTTATGTCGATATAGACAGAGCCTAAATTGTGTCTTCCTTATGTATACATTTTTATTATAAAAGGAATATAACCACATCTCAAAAAATTTAGGGAAGAGAGAATTATTTTAAAACATCCATAATTCCGATGCCAAATACAACCTGTATCACAGGGGTTCTTAACCCTGGTGATATATCCACAGACAGAATTCAAGGGTCCATGAGTGTAGATGGAAAAAAAAATTACATCTCCATTTTTACTAACCTCTAGCTAAAATTTAGCATTTCCTCTGGTAATAAACATAGGGAACAAACCACAGTAACACTGGCAGTACTTGGGTCTTCATCAGCAATAGAAATTATATTTTTTTCTGTTACATTACAGTTGTTGCTAAATCTCCAAGAATTATTTATGCTCATCACTATTTCAAAAATGTTACTTGACCTACCCTTATACATTTTTGTCTGTGTTAATAAAGAAACATATATTCCAATAGCACCCCAGTTTGTTTTTTTAATATTTGATAACTGTATTCAACATTTTTTATAATCTTTTCTGTTTTGTTTTATGCATTTAAAATGTCGGGGTCCCTGGGTGGCTCAGTCAGTTAAGTGTCCAACTCTTGATCTCAGCTCAGATCTCGATCTCAGGGTCATGAGTTTAAGTCCCACATTGGGGTCCATGCTGGGTGTGGAGCTTACTTAAAAATATAAAATAAAATAGGGACGCCTGGGTGGCTCAGTCGGTTAAGCGTCTGCCTTCAGCTCAGGTCATGATCCCAGGGTCCTGGGATCGAGTCCCGCATCAGGCTCCCTGCTGCGCGGGGAGCCTGCTTCTCCCTCTGCCTCTGCCTCTCTCTCTCTCTCTCTCTATCTCTCATGAATAAATAAATAAAATCTTTAAAATATATATATAAAATAAAATAATATAAAATAAAATATCATTCTGAGAAGGGATCCTACCTCACCAGACTGCTTAAGGGGTTTGTGCACAACAACATGTCAAGAATCCCTGCTGTATTATGCATGTCATTTTATATCATTATAATCATTGTAGATAGACACAGAACAAATGATATAGAATTGTGTGTATATTTACATAGATACATGTATATATGTATATATTTACATGTATAATTATTTACACACACACAATTCTGTATCCTTTGTTCAATAAATATATATCACAATTATTTTTTCAAGTCTCATTTTTTTAGGCAGATACAGCATAGTTTACTGACCCCATTCTTCTGTTGTTGGATTTTAAGTTTGTTTCTTGTTTTTAATTCATACAAGTATCTTTTCCTATATTTCTGCTTATTTCCTATGCTCAGTTCCCAGACCTATATTAACCTTGTGTCCTGTGATACCACCTCACAGTAATTCTAGTTGCGTGTAAAGACACATGATCTCCCTCGTAGCACACATCAAACTTCCAGAAGTTTCTAGCCTAGTTTGTTTATCTGATTGATGGTTCAGATAAAGTCTGTTGAAAAAACTTTATTTAAACTATTCACTCAGTCTCATTGTCCACAGGGACTCTAACCTTTTTCTCAAAGTCAAAGGCCTTTAGATATTATTTTAAGAAGAAGAAGAAAAAAAAAACAAAACAGTTTCTTAGCAGAGACTTACTTTTCCAAAAGTGATGGGCTAATTCACTTCTTCATCATTTGGGAGTGATGGTGGTTCTCCCAAGCACCAAGGTTTGTCCTGGAGGGCTTGGCCCAGGGAGCCTGGGTGGCTGGGCATGACACACAGATTACCTGTGATTGTTGCTAAAAGCTCCTGGACTGCTCTTGTAGGGATGTCAACATTTGCCCAAGTATTGACACTGAACTTTAGGTAAATCTAGATTTTTGGTTTTTGTCTCAAATGAATCAAAATAGGTTAAGCCAGTTTTTATGACTGTGGCAAGCATTAGGTGGTCACCTTGAGGGCTATAAATGAAATTTGAGTAGCTTAGCATCTGCAGTCTTTAATTACTGATATCTTACAGGCTCATCAGTTAGCATCCATGCAAGCTCAGGCTTATAATGGGGGGAATGCCAACCCCCCACCTGCTAATAACGAGGAAGAGGAGGATGAAGAGGATGAATATGATTATGACTATGAATCCCTGTCTGATGGTAAGAGAAATACAGCCCTATGCTGTGTGCGGGGAAATGACGGGATGATTTTCTGTTGTGGTTTTTTTGTGTCTTTTTTTCCCCCCCCAAAAAAATGAGTCTGGCACTGCACAGGCCAACAGTGCAGATTGTTGTAATCACTGTCCAAGAGTTCCTGAATCCCATTGCTTAGTGAGGAGGACCAAGCAAGGAAAGGGATTCTGTTAGCCGCTACAGCCAACATTCAAGGAAAGAAGAGGAGGGTGTAGGAAGCAGCACAGGGGTCATTCCTGACTGGGTCTCTGAAGGAAAAGGTGGACGTTCAGCAGAGAGACCCCATTCTCACCCTTTCAGTTTCTGACCCAGCCAATGCTCTCGCAGGAATGGTGGGGGCTGGCTAGTCTCACTCCTCACCACCTGCAGGGGGCAGCATCACAGCCCTGTGCTCTCTGCTCAGCCCTCTCACTCCTGTTCTGTAAGGAGTATAGAAAAAACAAACAAAAAACAGCATTTCACTTCCCTTTCTCCCTGGTTCTCACGTCACTAAAACAACAAGATATTTCCATCTGGCTCCACCAGAGGGACAAAACATGGCTGATGGCTAATGGCACAATCCAAACACCACATGAATGAAGTTATCTACAGATTACAGGTGAAGAATTCCTCTTCCATGAGAATTAGATTTCACATGTGTCTCTTTTGTACTAAATTGGCTACAGATTGCAAAATGTTTTCTAGGTACCATTGCTAATGGTAAGCGGTTTTATTTCAGCAACTTTTGAAAACCAATGTAATGAAAAATTGCCGAAATTTCTATTTACATAAATAACATTGCATGTGTAGAATGTATTACGTCTATGTCGGATAATTGTTTTGCTAATATGTAGATACGCCCAGGCCAGCAACCATTTACTGTTGGCATTAAGACAGCCACGCTACCCTCCTCCAAATTGCTCCTGCTGCTCATGCTCCAGGACTGCCTGCCCCCTAGTTCTGTTGAGTTCCATGAGCTTCCATCAGGACCAGCAGGTACAGCCCAGTCTCCTTTTGCCTCCCAAATACAATACTAGTCTATGTCTATTTAATATTTGTCCTCGGTAATAGCTGATTGCTTCATACCATCCACTAAAAGCCAAATTTAGGAGTGCCTGGGTAGCTCAGTCGTTAAGCGTCTGCCTTCGGCTCAGGTCATGGTCCCAGGGTCCTGGGATCGAGCCCCGCGTCGGGCTCCCTGCTCCGCGGGAAGCCTGCTTCTCCCTCTCCCACTCCCCCTGCTTGTGTTCTCTCTCTCTGTGTGTCAAATAAATAAATAAAATCTTTTAAATTAATAAATAAAAGCCAAATTTACTTGACCTGAAATCCCATCAGATATTGTGAGGGGCACATACTCTAATGGGAAAGTAAAGAGAGGGAAAATGAAAAGGAGTCACAATAATTTCTTGTATCCTATTCCTGAAAAGTTGTGGGAATATGAATATTCTTAAATTGCCTTATTCTTTCCCATGGAACTCTATTATAATTATGATAATATTGTCTCAGAAGAACAAATTTATTCAAATAAGAAACAAAAAACACACACACTTAAGAAATCAACCAATCCAGATGTCATTTGCCCCTGTGAGAAGTTAGTTTGCTGGAAGATAAATTCACTTGCTCTCACAAATTACTCCTATATTTTTTCTGTACTTTTGAGAACAGGAAGAAGGGACTTTTCTTTATTATTATTATTATTATTACTATTATAAGAGTTTTTGATGTGCAAATAACAAAATGATCAAGTATATATTTCAGGTAGGAGAGTAAAATTTAAGCCATACTCCACTGAATATCTAAGATAGTTGCATGCTTGTTTAAAGCCTGCCTGTGCTGGGATGGGGGACACATAGAAAGGGGGCCCCACTAGGTCCTGCTTCAATAAACTATGAGACGTTGGGTCAATGTCCTATCTCCACTCTAGGCCTTAATGACCCTCAGATGTGTAATGAGAAGGTTCTGTTCATTGTTGGCTGGTGTTCTCCCTTCTTCTAGCACTAACACCTAAGATCTATGACAGCTGAAGGCCACTGCCCCCACATGGGTATTTCCCATTTCATTGACAGATTCCTCCGACTGGCTGATTCCCAAACAGGCCTTGTAGTTTTACCATGACTAGTTTAAGCTGGTCGTGTTGAGGCTTCCTTATGCTACTGCTAAATGCCCTGTCAATCTTCTAGTCTTGGCTGTGGTTTGTGTGGTGCCTCCCTCACCTCTGTGCAATCCCTCTACTAGCTAAGATGAGAGGGAAATGAACACCTGCCTGCTATGGATAGAACCATTTGGAGCTTCATAGGGGGACCTCAAAGGTTTCTCAGCTTCTTGTAATGATGGGTCCCTTTGAGAAGGAGAAGTAGAAGCTGTGACCAGTCCCCTCAGAGAAATAAATGTGCTCTCAAAATTCTGCATACAGTTGCAGGAGTGTGGCTGGCCTTCTGAGGCCCTCGCAGACGTGCCAGGTGAAGAGCTCATCTGTCGAATCTGGGTGGCCCAATTTATCTCTGTGACAGCTCTGGTCCTCAGTTTTCATGTCTATAAAATGAGAGAATTAGTCTAAAGCCTCTTTGAGCTATAAAAATATGATGATTCCTAATCACAAAGCTAATTCCAGAAGATCTAAAAGAAGTTGCAGATGAGGTCCATGTGTTTTAGGAATTCCTACTCTGCCTTTTGACCAATTTGTCCTTCATGAATATTTAATGAATTAAATTCTATTAACTAAATATAGATTAATTTTCTTCCAAACTTGCTGTTTATCTTGACTAGCTTTGAACAAGCAGTAGAGTACAGATTTGAACTTGTGACTTAATACAGACGTTCTATGACAGTGACTGCATGATTCTAACAAATTAATCCATGTCTGGGCGCCTGGGTGGCTCAGTTGGTTAAGCGACTGCCTTCAGCTCAGGTCATGATCCTGGAGTTCCGGGATCGAGTCCTGCATCGGGCTCCCTGCTCAGCGGGGAGTCTGCTTCTCCCTTTCCCACTCCCCCCTCTTGTGCTCACTCTCTCTCTCTCTCATTCTCTCTCTCAAATAAATAAATAAAATCTTTAAAAAAAATTAATCCATGTCTGTCCATGTGACATAATGCATTACTGGGAATGTTATGACAGTAACTGAAAATATGTAATGTGAATGTGGCAGCATGATTAACATTAACAATGTTTGCATTTCTTTTATTGCTAGCCCGTGCATCCCTAACAGTCAAAATATTAAATCAATAGAGGATTTCTTGTTTCATTTATCTTACAATCTAAGCTATTGTTATTTATGCTTTGCTTCATACCTTAGTTTAATTTATCTGGCTTTTTGTCTTAATTTTCCTTACTTTTATCCCCTTTCTGATTCTGTTTTTCTATAGCAGATGTCCTTACTGCTTCTCCTGCTCCTAACAGTCAGGAAGGTAAAGCCATTTGAACTGGGCATTTTAACTGCATGAATGTCGGCATTCTGTGTCCAATTTCTTAGGCCTTATTAGCATGATGAAGTCATGATACTTACATGAGTAAAAATGTAATAAAATGATTGATCTCATTTACTTCTTGGCAGCCTGCGTGGCCCTTATTTGGTATAAGGATATTTTGGTCTAAGCATTTATGGTCTGATGAGAGCATGAACCTTGAGTGAGAAATGAGAGCTTTCTTATTTTTCATTTTAAAAGAGCATAACTGTGCCGTACCTCTAACACCTTTAAAGTCATTTTGAATAGAAATACCAAATCAAGAGCAAAGTGTAAGATTATCTGTCATGCTTTAGCTATTGTGAATGTTAATTTCTATCCTCAAGGTTTTCGCTTAATAAATTCATAAACAATTATGAAAACTTTACTTTCCAATTAAGTAGAATCGTGAAAACTGCATTGCAAATAACAGTATCTTTTTTCCCCAGGTTTTGACATTTCTAGAGGTAAAAGAAGCTAATAGCTTCATTTTAAAGTGAGAGTGATTAACTCCTGTATGCACCATCTAGAAGTGCTTCTACCACTAAGTCCTCCCCAGACTTGTGTGCTGAGGCTTCTGACACATGTGTGTCTAAAGTAAGGTTTGCAGGGTCCTAATGATCTGTATGGACATGAGCCTTCTCATTTAGACTATGTCTGTAGGGTACAAAAACTACTGGTAAATGAGTCCATTCAATCCAAAATAAACACATCATTGACCAAATTTAACAAATTTTAAAAATTATACTCCAAGCCATCATTTTGGTAAGATGTAGCCAGAGCCTCAATCTTAACAGATAAGCATGAGTGTCTGGATATCCTTGCAATGATACAGACATAGCTCTTAAGTGAAACATCGGGTTCTCGTTTGCTGAAGCCTGCCCACTTATTTTCAGACAACATTTTAGAAGACAGACCTGAAAATAAATCATGTAATGACAAGCTTCAGTTCGAGTATAATGAAGAAATTCCCAAGAGGATAAAGAAAGCCGATAACTCTGCTTGCAACAAAGGAAAGGTGAGTGAATGGTTTCTATTAAGTTACACTTGGGCCATGGTACTCTTGTCAATTGCGGGTAGAATTTCACTCCCTCCCTGTCCCTTTCCTTCACATTTCCCCCTCGCTTTCTCTTAGATGCCAAAGCCCACATGGTGATGCTATGGGACACCCACCTGCCATTTGTAGAAGGTTAGTCACTGGTTCATCCAACCAATAGCTGCAGAAGGCATAGAGTGTGGCAGGCACTGAGGTGGCACGGAAGGTGGTTTAGTGATGGAGACAAATACAAATGCTTATAGCTGAGTAGAAAGACCAGTGACTACACAGTGTTATCGGAGCATCAGGGAGGACGATGTTGGAAACGAAGATATGACCAAGCAGACAAAAACAGGGCATTTAGGCCAAGAGGACAGCCTGGTACATTCAAGGAATTTCTAGAATGTTTAAAGTGTTTGGAATGACCAAGCCGATAAACAGGGCTCAGACTGTTAAGTGTTCACAGAGGAATGACACGGAGAATAGAAATCTAAATGAGATACCCAGACCCTACCTTCAAGTGCCTCACACTGAGTAGACTCTGAGCAGATCTGCAGACAAGGTTGTAGTGAGTGACATTGTTGGAGAGCCAGGTAATAAAGTATGTCAAAAATTGGAGCCATAGAGGATGAATACTCAGTCATCTCTCATTCAACAAGTATGCATTCACTGTTCCACATTTAAGACACTGGACTGTGCCCCAAGGCAAGATGAGGATGAGTTAGGCTCATTGCTGGCTCTCAGAAAATCCTGACTCTGGGAAAGGTGTTGGGACATGTATATGGATGGATACAGAGCAATGCGAAACACACTGTGACATGAGAAAGAACAGATAAAGATCTTTGGGGATTCAGAGGTGGGTGGGCGTACGCTTCCTGTGTAAACCGGGATCATTTTTCTCTTGATAGGTTTATGACATGGAACTGGGAGAAGAATTTTATCTTCCTCAGAATAAAAAGGAAAGCAGACAAATTGCACCGGAGCTTTCTGACCTTGTCATCTATTGCCAAGCAGTAAAATTTCCAGGTAAGGGTGGGCAATACCATCTGTAACATTTAAAGATAGCAAAAGGTAAAAATGTGCTGTTGATTTAATTGGACATTGCGAATGTTTTCAAAATAACTAAATTGTGTTACCAAAGTCATTGTTACACTACCTTCTAAATATTTATTATTATTATTATTATTATTATTATTATTATTATTACTAGCTTTGATGGTCATGAGGAAAAATGCCATAAAATGTTTATTTTCCAGATGTCATGTCTTTTCATAATAGTTAATAATAATGATAATAATATTTATAACATCTAATAGCTAAAATTTAGTAAGCCCTTCAGTACCAGGATTTGTGCTAAGTATCTCACATACACCATGTTACTGACATCCTAATAATTCTGTGAGGTAGGTGGGTTTATCCCCATTTTTAAAGAAAATGAAATCTGAAGGAGACACACTGGTCCAAGTTTTCCTGATGTATCATCTAAGAGTCTTTTGTTTGAAAGTGGTAGAAATTGACTTAAGCAAAAAGGAAATTTATTGGCTCCTGTACTGAAACATGAAGGGATACACAAGTTTCAGGTACAGCTTGATCCAGGGCTTCTCTTCCCCATTTCTCATTCTGCCTCCTCTGGGTTGGGCCTGTTTCCTTTGTGGTAGCAAGGCAGCTACAGCAGGCTAGCACCACATGTTTCCAGATCAGCTTCCATCTTAGAGCCTCTTCCAGAAATTTCAGCCGCAGTTTCATTGTTTTCCATTGAGTCCTTTGCCCATCCCTGAACCAGTGCCTGTGACCCAGGGAATGCAGAGCTCTGACAGTCGAGGGCCAATGGCACATTCCCCATCTCTGAGCTGGGTAGTGAGGCTCCACCTGAACCACAGGGCCAAGGATGGGATTTCAGTGGGAGAGTAGGTTTCCCCAGCTTGCTATTTCTAGAAGTTCATGATGATAAACCATTCCTCCCTCCAAAAATGTGCATTTCAGTTAATACAAGGTAAACTGTGATTCTGAAGCCTGTCTATCTCCAAAGCCCTGCTCTTAACCCTTGCACGACCGTGTCCCTCTTGTTAGGGTGTGATCTCAGTGTGCTCACCCAATTGCGTGTCCCATAAATGGGGCAGCAGGGGCTGCAGGGCAAACAGGAGAGTCCATAAATACATGGAAGTCAGAAAAATTCATCTCCTTAGACTCTGAAAAAGGATCCCCTTGTGCAAAATTTCTGAGGATGGGAAAGCAGCTGGAATCAGGAGATTCATCTGAATGTTGGGAAATGGGGTATACAAACTTGGCCCAGAGAAGGGAGTTGACGTTTCAGCCCTGCACGTGAATGCAGATCCTGGCCTCCAGAGGCCTCTCTTAAGCCCCACTTCTCACACTCTGCCCTGCAAACAGGACAAGGGTATTAGGCTATTAAAAAATTAGGTAATAGTGATCTTTTCACACACATGGAAAAAATCACAGATAGAACTTCTTCAGTTTCAAGCTTTCACCCCTAAACTGTTTTTAAACTTTTGGCAGCTACTGCTGCTTATCTGGTAGCAAATGCTGTTGAGGAAGATGTGAATTAATAAGTAGCCATCAGAGTTTTCAAAGAAATTTAAGAACTTAGCTATTTAGGTTTCGCTTCACAGATCGTGACTTTGTCACGTTAAGTATGATATGATCATACTTGCCGCTGGGGAAATCGTTCTCATGGTGGGATAAAGTCCTCTTCCTGTCAAGGAGCCTCGTGGCCTGCATGTCCTTTATGACTGGAACAAGTGTGAGGACCACTGCATTCACAGATCAGTAATCACTCACATGCTCACATTCTAGTATCACTGCATCTCTTGTTCTTTATAAATTCAGCAGACACCACACCCAAACCATTCCACAGGCTTTGTCTTTTCTTCTCAAGCACAGATTAAAGAGCACAAATTCCCAAAGATATTTGAAGTCACTGTGAAAGAAAGTTTCTGTACCAAGAGAGAATTGTGGGAGAGCCAAAAGGTCACTGGGTCCAGCTTCTGACTTGAGGCACAGGCTAAGGGTTATTTGGCTTATGTTTAAAATTCCAAGAATGCTGTTTTTTAAAAGTGTTTATATAGCATATGTTCTTTATAAGTATACTACATTTAATTTGGGGTTGTTGTTGGTTTTTTTAAGTGACTGAAGTTTCTTACATTTTTCTCTCCCCAAATTTATTTCCTCTCAAAATTAATAAAACCATGCTGCCAGAATCATTGTCCTAATAGCTTCTAAATATTTATTGTTATTATGCTTTGTCTCAATGCTCATGGGGAAAACACCATAAAATGTTTATTTTGCTACACTATCAACTTTAATTTTGCTACCTTATCAATTTCAATGCATTGTACCTTCACCATTCCGAGTCCCTTCCAAGGAGCCACATGCAAAAAAATCTTCAGAGCAGTGAGGCACCATGAAGATCATGTAGTATGACCTTCCCCAGAAGTAAATTAACTTCCCCAAGATCATGAACCTGCTTCAGCAGCAGAGCTCAACTCCTCAGTGGCCTTGACTGGGACAGTTACATAACTTCTCTGCACTTCCAAATTCCTTATCTGTAAAAAAAAAAAAAAGGCATATTATGTCCTAACTTGCAGGGTAGTTATAAAAATTAGCAATAAAGTATATAATGTGATTAGCAAGCTATCCAGAAAAGAATTGGGGCTCTCTGGGAGTGGTTGTTGTTGTTGTCATTGGTAAATGGGCCAACAGGGCAGAAGAAGGCTCTTTGTTGCTCTCTCAGTTACTTCTGTGGGCCTCCCTGGATTCCTTCCCTTTTCTTGATCACCCAGCCCTTGTTTTCTTGTGTCCTCACCCCAAGGGAATGACCAGGCTCTTCACAAAAGGGCCCACATACCCTTTGACGCATGCCAGGATGTGTGCAAAAATCCCAGAGTGAACAGGCCCCTCACTCTAGGCCCTTGGGAGAAAACCTACTATTACATCATTATGCACAGAGCAAAATTCACACAAAATTTTAAGATAAAGCATGAGAACCTCCTAGTCCAAGTGTGTGCGTCTTCGTGGTTACAGATACTTAAAAGGAAAAAAAAAAATTTAGAAGCCCCACAGCTGCTATGAACTGAGCACTTTCTCTGAGCAAGACACTCTACTGAGCATGTATATATACATGATCTCATTCAACCCTAAGCACGACCCTTTTATAGATGAGGGAGTGATGCAGAGAGGTTAAATTATTTATGTGAGGTCACACCACTAGGAATAGTGTGTAAACCCCAGTGTCTGTGCTCTTATTAAGCACCGCCTTATCCTGTCTTCTCTGCTGATGTTCTTGAAAGGTATATTTTTATCTCAAAGAGGACCTCCTGCATGCTGCTTCGGGTGAAGGAGTGACTTTCTAGTGGCACGGTTGTACACAGTGGAAGGGTTTGGAGGCAACTCTGGCTTCATCAGTGCTTTTAAATGACTCTCCCTGCACTGGAGCCAGGTCTGCATTCATTTCCTCATTCAGCAAAAGTCTGTGAAGTTACCACTGCACCCCAGGCACTGTGCCAGGCGGGAAGGGTCAGGCAGTGGTTGGACTAGGAGTAAACTCACAAGAGAAGCCATGAACCATCAGGATCGTCATCACGTATTTCCCACCAAGCCCTCAGACTAACCCTGTGAGCGAGTTCCTATCATCACACCCATTTCGTGGATAAGGACACTGAGGAACAGAAAAGGTAGATGTTAAGCCAACCTCCTACTTGCAGGAACTGAACCCAGACAGTGTGACGCTGAAGCTCAGGCTTTGACCCATTATTTTATCGCTCCGAGTTGAGTAATTAGGTTCTGATAATTAAATATTGACTGGGGCGCTTTCTTTTCCTGCAGTTTTTCAAAATCTTTCTGGGGCACAGTCAAGCGGGTGTGTGTGTGATTTTGCGATCATCTTGCGGTTCTTGTCACGTTTGCCTCCAGAGAGAGAGAAGCTTTGCTATCATTGCCTGCAATGCTATTATTAACTGCGCTAAAAATGCTAGTAGGTCTTCTTGCCCAGGGCTGCAAGGCAGTAGTAGGACTTCAAAATAAACAGTAACAGGGATGGAAAATGTTGAGTTCCCTTGCTTGTAGTTTTTGGCTTATTTATTTTCATTTTATGGGAACAGGCCTGTCAACTCTAAATGCATCTGGCTCTAGCAGAGGAAAAGAAAGGAAAAGCAGGAAGTCCATTTTTGGCAACAATCCGGGCAGAATGAGCCCTGGGGAGACAGCATCGTTTAACAAAGCATCTGGAAAAAGTAAAGTCACCTTCTTCCAATATTTTGGCCCAATTCTGCATGCTGGATGATTCCAATACTTGACCGTCTAAGCACTTCCCTTGAACTTTTAATTTCTTTTTTTATGTTCATGAATATTTATGTTATCTACGTGTGGTACCAATATCCTTAAAATTACAAATTTACACTTTTAACTTCCTAAAAAGTTTTCACTGAAGACGTTCTAACAGTGTTTGCCTCAAAAGTAAAAATTGGAGCCACCTTGGAACATTCTAGTGTTCTTGGAACTCTTCATCCTTATAACTCCAGAAGATATATCCATTTTATTTCTAATTACTTTTTATTATAAAAGTAATAAATTCTCATAGTTAAAAACTAAACATTTCAGAGTATTATTAAAATTCCTTTCCACTCTCTATGTCCCAGTTCTATTCCCCAGAGGTAACCACTGTTAAGTTTATTGTGTTTTGTTCAAGAAAAATAAGATTCTTCTGGGCGCCTGGGTGGCTCAGTTGGTTAAGCGACTGCCTTCAGCTCAGGTCATGATCCTGGAGCCCCTGGATCGAGTCCCACATCGGGCTCCCTGCTCGGCAGGGAGTCTGCTTCTCCCTCTGACCCTCCCCCCTCTCATGTGTTCTCTCTCATTCTCTCTCTCAAATAAATAAATAAATAAATAAATAAATAAATAAATAAATAAAAGAAAAAGAAGATTCTTTTTAAGATAATCCAAATGGAATATAACAACATACTTGGATAACTTTTTTTTCCTTGAGGTTAAATTTGTATATAACACTATAGTAGTTTCAGGTGTACAACATAGTAATTCGATCTTTGTATGCACTACCATAAATCTAGTTAGTTATCATCCATCACCATATACCTGACCTCCTTCACCCATTTCACCTATCCCACCTCCCTCCCCCTTTGATAACCACCGATCCGTTCTCTGTATCCAGGAGATTTGTTTGGTTTTATGTGTTTGTTTTGTTTTTTATATTTCATATATGAGTGAAATGATATGGTATTTGTCTCTTTCTGACTTATTTCACTTAACATTATACCCTCAAAATCCATCCGTGTTGTTACAAATGGCAGGATCTCCTGCATTTTTATGGCTAAGTAGTATTCCACTGTGTGTATATATACCATGTCTTCCTTATCCATTCATCCTTCACTGGATACTTAGGTTGTTTCCATATCTTGGCTGTTGTGAATAATGTTGCAGTGAACATTGGGATGCATGTATCTTTTTAGAATTGGTGTTTTTATTTTCTTTAGATAAATATCCAGAAGTGGTATAGCTGGATCATATGGTAGTTCTATCTTTAATTTTTTGAGGAAATTCCATACTGTTTTCCGTAGTGGCTGCACCAGTTTGTATTCCCACCAACAGTGTTTGAAATTTCCCTTTTCTCCACACCCTCTCCCACACTTGTTATTTCTTGTCTTTTTGATAATAGCCATTCTAACAGGTGATATCTTGTTGTGGTTTTGGTTTGCATTTCCCTGGTGATTATTGATGTTCTTCTTCTCGTGTGCCTGTTGGCCATCTGTATGTCTTCTTTGGAAAAATGTCTGCTTAAATCCTCTGCTCATTTTTTAATCAAATAGTTTTTTTGCTCCTGAGCTATTTGAGTTCTTTATACACTTTGGATATTAACCCCTTATTGAATATATGATTTGCAAATATTTTCTCCCATTCAGTAGATTGCCTTTTCTTTTTACTGATGATTTCCTTTATTATGCAGAAGCATTTCAGTCTGCTGTAGTCCCACTTGTTTATTTCTCCTTTTGTTACCTTTAATTTTGGAGTCAGATCCAAAAATTCAACACCAAGACTAATGTCGGGAAGCTTATTGCCTTTGTTTTCTTCTAAGAGTTGTGTGGTTTCAGGTCTTACATGCAAGTCTTTAAACAATTTCAAGTTAATTTTTTGTGTATGGTGTAAGATAATGGTCTAGTTTCATTCTTTTGCATGTGGATATCCCGCTTTCCCAACACCATTTATTGATGAGATAATCCTTTCCCTGTTGTGTATCCTTGGCTCCACTGTCACAAATTAATTGACCATATATATGTGGGTGTATTTCTGGGCTCTCTATTCTGTTTCATTGATCTATGTGTCTGTTTTTATGCCAGTACCATATTGTTTTGATTACTATAACTTGTTAGTATAGTTTAAAATCAGGGAGACTTGTGGTTAAGCATCTGACTTCAGCTCAGGTCATGATCTCAGGGTCCTGGGATCAAGTCCTGCCTGGGGCTCCATGCTCAGCAGGGAGTTTGCGAGTTTGCTTCTCCCTCTCCCTCTGCCCCTGCCCCTCTCATGCTCTCTCTCTCTCTCTCTCAAATAAATAAATAAATTCTTTTAAAAAGTTAAAAAAAAAATCAGGGAGACTTGTATAACTTTATACTTGCTATAACTTTCTTCATAGCTTTCTATACATATCTACCTTATTCTCATTAATGCCCCTGTGGCATTCCATTGTGTGGGTAGACTGTTATTTATTTAACTGCTTCCTCGCTGGTAGAACATTTAGGTTGCTTCCTGGGTGGTGGTGGTGGTAATGGTGGTGGTTTTGGAGTTTTTGCTTTTGGGGTTTTGTTTTGTTTTGTTATTTTAAAGAGAAAAAAACAATGCTAGAGTGAACACCCTTGGGCATGTGTGGTTGTGTATTTGTGTAAATTTATTCATAGAATAGATGAGATGTGGAGGCAGAGGACTTCCGGGCTTTTGATTTAAATTAGTGTTGTTACACTCATCTTAAAACACACTAGCCATCATTTTGTTTCAAGGTAGTGGACTAACTCACAAGGAACAGGCAAGATGTATTCTGATGTGTTACGTGTTATGATTGCCTACTGGGATGTTGTTCAGGTTTATCTTTCTAAAATATTTCAAGTTTTCTGCACTAATCTGAGGCTAATCTTTTGGGGGGTTTAGGTTCCTGTGAAGGAATGCGACAGGCCTGGGAGGAATCTTCTTCCCCCCTCAACCCAACCACATCCCTCAGCGCTATCATTAGGACTCCCAAATGTTACCATATCTCATCGCTGAATGAAAATGCCGCCAAACGTCTGTGTCGCAGGTATTCTCAGAAACTGATCCAGCACACCGCCTGTCAGCTGCTGAGGACTTACCCGGCTGCCACCCGCATCGACTCCTCCAACCCCAACCCCCTCATGTTCTGGCTCCATGGGATACAGTTCGTGGCGCTCAACTACCAGACAGATGGTAATGGGCCTGCTTCACCCAGAAGGGTGCCTCCCCGCTGCTCCCCTCTGCGTCTTATATTTCAGCAAATGTAGTGCAACAAACGAGGTTGTTGAAGGGGGCCAGATTCCACACGGGGCACACCATATGTGACGGGTAAAGTACAGAGGACTGAATTTGATATGGAATTGTGCCCTGGATGTTTCGGTTAAGGCAATAGATAAGAACCATGAAGGGGCCCCTAATTGTCTCCTGTTCCCTGCCCCCTTTTTAAAGCATTTTTTAAACATACAACTGCACTTGATAGGGCTGTGTCCAGTTTGTTTTTAAAGATCTTTGGGGTAGAGATTTCCTAATACCCCTTAGTAAGTTCTCTTGCTAAGCTCTTGTTCTTGCCGTCAAAAAGTAGTGTTGCTCCAAACACTTGGCACACTAAAAACATTTTAGCTTCTTGTCTTCCCTTTGAGATTGAGATAGAGAATGGTTGTTGCTCTGGAAGGGGCTAACACAAAAAAAAAAACAAGTACGTGACCTACATGAACAGAGAGAGTAGTGCGTGTGTTTCTCCACTGTGGATGAGACTCTCCTAACAGGGGAACTGAGGAGACCTAAAACTCCAGGTAAGAGCTATGGTTTACGGCAGGCTCACCGGGCACCAGGCACTGTGCTGAATTCTTGACCCCTCTCCCTATTATCTCATTTAATCTACAAGGTAGATACCTTTATGATCCCCATTTCTCAGATGAGCAAACCAAGGCACAGAGTGGTTAATTTGCTGCACGTTATAGAACGACTTATAATAATAGTTTCAAGGACCCTGTGAGTTTAGAGGATAAAGCGTTTTGTTTCCACTTGATTATGGGAGTGGGGGGTGGGGAGGAGGGAGTTACAGAACATGAAGAAAGAATAAAAGAGAAGTGTTTCCTAGAAGCTCATTCAAAAACCAGAGTCTTTCCTTTGAACAGTGGAGCGGCCTCCCCATGCCTCTCACGTGAACTGAATCAGATCCTCGCTAACCATGCTGACCCATCAGCACAGCCCTGTCTCCAGCCAAGGTCAAACCACAGTATTAGTCCTGGGACCACCTAGCAGCCTGGCACTGGCGCCAACACGGCCCATTCGTGGCTGACCTCGCAGATGTATGGTCACAGATATCAGTCCTATTTTTTGCCCTTTAATATTTGTTTCTTTCAATTGATATTAATAAGTCAACGCAAGTGAAGTACCATACTTAACATAGTGCTTGGCACATAGAAAGCATTCCACAAACATTAACTATCGTCAGTGTTTTTTGATAAGTTATGAAAACAGTATGATTTGGACTCACAAGTGGAAATAGTAATGAAATATTTTCAAAGTTGTAAAAATTTCTTTTCAATCTGTCCCAAGTGGCTTGTGGGTTCACATCTCTGGCCCTGTACTTAGCCCTGTGTCCACTGGTCCCCTTGGTTATTATGATACTGAAATATTTTAAGTAAACTGAAATAACTAGAAAAAATCTTTTTCTCAAGGAAATGGAAATGCATTTGGTTTTGGATGTGTCCTTTCTCCTGAAGTGCCAAGGCTGCTGCAGACATGCCGGCCCCACCAATGGCAGGGGGAGCCCCAGCTGAAGGGGACGCAGGAACGGCCCCTCCTTGAGCCACGCTGCAGTCTGAAACACGCGCTGAGGCTGGCGCGTGGCCTCCACTCACCCGGGAAGGCTTCTCCTCTGTCCCAAGTCAAGCCAGAGAGCATGTTGGAGCTTCCCCACTCAGAGGAGGCAGATAGCAGTGTTGTGCAGTTCATCCTCAAGTTTCTCTGCAAAACCTTCCAACTCCCAGGAGGGAGTACTGCCATATATCCTCTCTTGATTCCAATATGGCAAGCAATGATAAACTTCTCCCCACACTGGACAGAGCACAAGCTACATGCAGTCTCAGTGTGTTCATCTGTAAAAATAGTCTTCATTTCCCCAAACTGGGGGTAGAGCCAGAGCAAGACCTTGCACACAGTAGGTGCTCAATAAATGCATGCTGCACTGAGCTGAAACAGATTGTCTCTATCAGCCCCACTGCAGTCTGAACCTGTGGTTCGTGAGTTTTGGTCCAGGTCTCTTCTAGGTACTTCTCTGTGAATGCAAGTCCAAATTAAGAGTCAACATTGGAATAATTATTTTTTAATTTTTGAAAAGAATTTCTAGGTTAGGGAGTGCTTGATTTTCCATGAAATGTCCCAACCAAATAACTGAACCCCCCTCCCAGTGTCCCTCTAGTCTCCAGATATGTTCTATGGATCATCTACCTTACCACTTCCTGAATTTCAGGGAACCCTGATGCCCCAAAGGGGTGTCCATAGACTAAGGCTGATCTCTTCCCAGGATCTCTAATGGCTCCATCAACTCCTGGAAGGTCTGCAGTTATCTAGAACCAGGAGTATCCCACGTCTCCTAAGTAAAACCAGCTCTTGAGTTGGGAAACTCACCTGAGCCTGGCATGCAGACAGACCCTGGCTGTTGCTGGCAACAGTCCTGCAAAGCTCTTTCCATCCGGGGCAGAACAATTTTTGCCTCATGTCTTAGGACCTACAAGTATATATAGACCTTCAGCCCTAATCTGAAGACAAGCTTCTGTTAATATTTATTATGCTTTCTTGAATGATTGTCACACTCTTTATGATGACTTTCCCAGCCCCAAAATATAGGGATAAATATTATGAGAATGGTGTCTACTTAATATGGAGTTTTTAAAAGAACGGAAGACTTTAAAGGTGATGCTATGCTTGATACGCCATCACATGCATCGACTGAGAGGGATGATGGTGTTACATAGATTCCTACATGCTCTGTCCAATTGGTTGGAACCAGGATTTTAAAACTATAGCCCTAGATGAAGTTCTGGGACCAGCCGTAGGACCGTAGGACGACTGGACTCGAGGTCCCACTTTTATTCCAACTGAGCAGCTCCACGTGGATCTGTTTTACATGGTGGATCACCAAATGAAAGTTAAGAAAAAGTGCTTTCAGATTTTGGAAAGCTACAATGATGACACATTGCTAATGCATTCAGACTTCAAACCCAAATGGGTGTTGACATCATAGTCCTATTTAATGGCTACTGTTTATCGAGCACCTTCTATGTGCCACATGCCGGGGTAGGGGCTTTCACACATCATCTCATTTGTCTTTATGATACCCCTGTGAGAGCTTCAGCAGTTCAGACTCGGTAGTTAATATACATTACCTGGTTTGGTAGTTAAGCTGGGTCAGGCTGTCTGGGTGTGAACGCCAACATCCACCACTCATTAGCCACATGCCTTGAGTTTGTTCATTTCTTGTGCCTTGATTTCTTTATCTATAAAAATGAAAATATTAACAGGACCTACCCCATGGGTTATGGAGGCACTGATGCATACACTGCTTAGCATTGGGGGCTGGTGCCCGGGAAGGGCGCAGTGAGTGGGAGTTGCTAAAATTTCATTAGGAACGTTTCTCCATTTCATGTTTACCAGCGGCGTGGGCTAGTTTGCTTCCCTCCGTAGCCTCGATGAATCAGTCACATGGGGACCAGATGGGCCTGAGAGGTGGGGTCTAGTGTGCTAATTTTGTAGATAAGGAGGCCGAGTCCCCTGGAGCTCTCACGTGTCTAAGACATCTTCCCCCCCCTCAAATTCCGGCACATGGTCCCAGCCAACTCCACGTACATGGAGAAATGTGACACACAAGACGAGTGAAGGCCAACTTCTCCCTGCTCCATGGTGCTGACCACACTCTTCCTTGATGTTGGTCCATGTAGCAAAGTTCACTCTGCCCATGGGAGGAATCTATCTAAGGGAACATTTGTCAGATGTTTCTCGTAAACTATTTGCTCATTTGGGCCACTTTTATACAGACTTGCACCATTGGATGAGCATTTGAGTGTGGAAGAGTCCAAAAATAGTGCAGGGGTCCAATCATTCATCAGAGAATGGTGCCAAATAAAATTTGGCCCCCAAATACTGGAAGCTGTTGTGAGAGTTCCAGGCATTGAGGATTGAAGGGATTGTGGACATGATGTGAATCACATGTGATGATTTTGTTTTCATATGGAATTACAATTATTTAACAAAGAGGTAGAAGTATTATGATTTATGGGTTGAAATTGAGATTTCAAAGACAAGGTGTGTTTTTCTGGCTCTTCTCCTAGCCTTTTTTTTTTTCATTTAAAACAAATGTTTCTTTTTTTTTTTTAACATAATGTATTATTTGTTTCAGAGGTACAGGTCTGTGATTCATCAGTCTTACACAATTCACAGCACTCACCATAGCACATACCCTCTTGTATTCCTAAGATTTCATCTTCTATTTGAAAAAGCCACAATTGCTCATACAACTGTCTGCAATGGTTGGTGCATGGGGATACGAAAATGCCATTACCCTTTCTAAAATTCAGTATAAAATGAGGTATTTCCAGGATTTTTCCGGATGGATATTGTGAATTTTTATTTGCAAGAGTTTTTAAGTGGCAGAACGTGGGATGGAGCGTGAGCTCCACGAAGGCAGATTCCTCGTCTTGTCACCAGCTGTGTCTCAGGTGCAGTAGGCACTCAGTCTATGCCGTGAATGCATGGTCATCTCTTCTTCATGCTTCAGCTTAGGGGAAAATGGATCCAAAGTTCTTTTGAGCTTAAAAGTAAATGTGTAAGATGACACGTGAGCCACCAAGTAACAAGCAATATTGACTTTATTTTGCAGATCTCCCCTTACATTTAAATGCTGCCATGTTTGAGGCCAACGGTGGCTGTGGTTATGTTCTGAAACCCCCAGTTCTGTGGGACAAGAACTGTCCCATGTATCAGAAGTTTTCGCCCTTGGAAAGAGACCTGGACAACATGGAGCCTGCCGTCTATTCCTTAACTGTAAGCATGGCCTCTGTTTTCAGATTATAGTAGGATCTGTAAGCCTTCCTGAATATGAACTGGTCTTGAATTCAAGGTATTACAAAGGTCTCATGTCACAGTCTTGTTCATGCAGATTTAGTTCCCAAAGGCATGTCTTTACCTCTCAGAAAGCAGTGGCTATGGTTTAGGTACGCTGTCACCAGGCCCTGTATCTGCCAGAGCCCAGTCGGTGGATTTATGAGGTCCCTGCTTCAGCTGTGTATTGATGATGGTAATTCTGTCCTCCAGCCCCCGAGCATTATAACTGTGAGTGGATCCCATAAACGTTGAGCTCCTGGTTAGAGCAGATCATCTTAAACTCTGACAAGTTCTTAAAAGATCAGACAGGCTTCAATATACAAATCAATTAAGTATCTTTTCTCTTTGCAGCTTAACCTATATCATTCCCGGGCCTCTACTTATTCCGTTTATTACCTAATTAACTGATCATCAGAACTTCACAGGCTGCCTCTAACAGCTGAGCCCCAGTAGCTCATCACCCAGATTTATTCCCTGTTCTTTCACTCCCACTTAGTTGATAGAGGGAAAAAAACCACTGGATGGTGATAGAAAAGGCAGAGAGGGACGAAGTTACCTCTTCTCTCCAAGTTCACATCCTGTTTGTCTGGCTGCAAAGGAAGACTGCCGGACAGCCTGGGCTCACAACACCTCAGAGGCGGGGGGATCCCACTCACATGTGTCCCCCCCCCAAACTGCTTTCTTCTGGCCCCAAGACAAGGGCAGCCACCCCTTTCTGTCTGACCATTTCAGCTGGACTCACGTAGAGTTCCATCTACTTACAGAAGGCTGTGGATTGATTTTTAACAACATTCCCTGAGACTTGCGCCAAAACCCACTCTTCAAGAAAAAGATTTGGGGGGGCACCTGGGTGGCTCAGTCGTCAAGCGTCTGCCTTCGGCTCAGGTCATGATCCCAGAGTCCTGGGATCGAGCCCCGCATCGGGCTCCCTCCTCGGTGGGAAGCCTGCTCTCCCTCTCCCACTCCCCCTGCTTGTGTTCCCTCTCTTGCTGCGTCTCTCTCTGTCAAATAAATAAAATCTTTAAAAAAAAAAAAAAAAAGAAAAGAAAAAGATTTGGGGTATATCAAATATATCCACCGAAAACCTTTTGAACAGAATGTTAGGAACCAATGCTCGGTTACATTGCCTACAGTCCCCTCTTCTCTTGCCTTCTTGAGAAACTTAATCATCTTGATTGCTTGGTTTTTGAAAGGAGTTGAACATTTTCACAGTTGAAGGGTTACAATCAGGTGAATGCTGTTGACAAAATAGGCTTTCACATGATTCCAGTCGTGTGATGACCTGATTACAATCACTTCTCTTTTTTTTTTTAGCAACTTTATTAACCATTTACCGTGTTCATTCCAGAGTGTTCTCTGTCCCTCTTGGTGGAGGGAAGCAGTGAGGTACAGAGATTGCTCTGTTTCTTTTGCATCTTCGGTGATTTAGATCCTTTTCTCCCCCTCAGATCGTCTCTGGTCAAAACGTGTGTCCGAGCAGCGGCACGGGGAGCCCGTGTATCGAAGTCGACGTGCTGGGCATGCCCCTAGACAGCTGCCACTTCCGCACAAAGCCCATCCACCGGAACACTCTGAACCCCATGTGGAATGAACAGTTTCTCTTCCGGGTTCACTTTGAAGACCTCATATTTCTTCGTTTTGCAGTTGTGGAAAACAACAGCTCAGCCGTAACCGCTCAGAGAATCATCCCACTCAAGGCTTTAAAACGAGGTAGAATAAAATTGTCAAAATGCTAATCATTATTGTAGCTAAGTGATGGATTCCCCGGAGTTCATGATGCTCTTCCTTCGACTTGTGTGGGTTTAAAATTTCCATAGCACGAAGTTAAAATAAGAGGCACAAAGAAATAATACAGATTTGAACATTGTTGACGAACATATCAAAAGAGAATTTTCTTTTACATTATCCTAAAATCGGAGGTGTTGACAACATCCCCTAAGAGTGCGGCCTCTGCTTCTGCTTGTGTGGGGAGGCATGTTTGTGCTCCTGCACGCACCTTCCCAGGAGCACCCACCGCACCCTGGCGGGTTTAGAGCACGGACTGACGTTAGGAGAGGAGCCCCAGGGGCACCTGGTAGCTCAGTCGGTAGAGCAGGGGACTCTTGTTCTGGGGGTCCTGAGTTCAAGCCCTACGTTGGGTCTAGAGCTTACTTTAAAAAAATTTAAAAATTAAAAAAAAAAAGGCTGAGAGGAGGCGGGCTGAGGCACGCTCGTGGCATCAGCAGGCCATGGTGGGAGTAGGCCCCAGCCACGCCCAGGGTCGGGAGCTGGACTGGGTGTGGGGGGCAGAACAGGGGCAGATGGAGAACGCTGAGCCAAGGCCAGAGCTGTTGGCCTGAGGTGGTTCAGCCTAGCTGCGCTCTCCTGCAGCTTCTGCTTGCGGCCCCCGTTGGCCTAGCTGTGTCTGCTCCTCAAACTTTGATGTGTATCAGAGTCTCCTGGGACTCTTGGTAATAAAATGCGGATTCTGACTCAGTAGGTCTGGGGTGGGGCGTGAGATTCTGCATTGCTAACAAGCTCCCAGGGATGCTGAACTGCAGGTCTGCTCTGAGTACCAAGGTTCTAGTACTTCTTCCCACAACCACAAACTGCCACAAGCATGTGATGGGCTTCTACAGTTTGTTCTTTCCCTGTTTTTCTTCCCCACCATGCAGGTAGCCCATGGTCACTGCCTTAGTCAGCTCAGGCCGCTGTAACAGAACACCACAGACTGGGAGCTTAGACAGCAGACATGTCTTTCTCCACAGTTCTGCAGATCAGCATGTTGGCGGGATTGGTTTCTCCCAAGGCCTCTCTCCCTGGCTTGCAGACGACCACCTTCTTGCTGTGTCCTCACATGGTTGTCCCTCCGTCTGTGTGCATGGCTCCAGGTGTCTCTCTCGGTCTTTGTGCTAATCTCTTCTTATAAGGACACCAATTATACTGGTTTAGGGCTCACCCTAATGACCTATTTTAACTTCCTTAAAGGCCCTAACCCTCTTTAAAAGCCCTACCTCCAGATATAGTCACATTCTGAGATCCTAGGAGTTAGAGCTTCAACATAAGAATTTGGGGAGGACACAATTCAGTTCATAAGAGTTATTACAGAAATATGAGAAAGTACAGAGAAGCAAAAACAATTCTTTTTAACCATCCATTTCCCATCCAAAACCATCACTTTTGGTGTATTTCTTTTGCAGGCTTTGTTTTTCTGCCCATGTATTTACATACTATACGTAATATGCATACATATATATATTACATAATGTATATTTTTAACAAATAGGCTTCCTACTAATCTTAGTCCTTTGCACCTTACTGGTTTTCACTTCCTGATGTACGTAGGGAGCAACTTCTCATGTTGATAGCCATGCATCTTCATCACCACTTTTACTGGCTGCTTGTTATTCCATTTTATACAGACATTCACACCATAACTTACTTAGCCAACCCTCTATTGTAGGAATATTATCACTAAAACTGTTCTAAGAGGGAATATTTGTAAAACAGTGACTGTAGATGACTTGATACAGAGATGGTCAGGTTTTCCTAGTATATTTTGTTTGAGTTTAGGATTTCCGGTTTGAGTCAATGTTAGAAACAGTACCTAGACAAGTTGGTTGCCACTGGGTGATCCAGAACTGTCCCCAGGGGCAGCAGTCTGCCGATGAAAAGGCATCTCCTGGCTGCCACTCCCCACCAGTCGCAAGGCCTGATTTCCGCCGACCGTTGACTGCCCTCCCTGGGGTGTCTTCTGTGCAGAGCTCTGGGGTGCGTGGCTAACAGGTTTCTCCCAATTCTGCATTATTCCAGGATATCGGCATCTTCAGCTACGAAACCTCCACAATGAAGTCTTGGAAATCTCTAGTTTATTCATAAACAGCAGAAGGATGGAAGAAAATTCCTCCAGCAGTGCCGTGCCGGCCTCTTTGGTAATGAAGTTCTGTTTCACTGAGCACGTTTGCAAGCATTGCTACGCTGGGGGTAGGCTTTCTTGTGGCACAGGATCCTGGCCCATCAGAGTTATTAATTAGGTAGCAGTGGGAGTGATAGTCACAATAACGTCTGGCCCTTGACACTTTCTAAGCACTTTACATCTGTCCCGACTCAGTTAATCCTCTCCATAACTTCGTGAAATCGCTGTTGATCTCCACTCCATAGAAGAGGAAGGTCAGAGCTAAGTTAAGTATACCTGAGGTTGCACAGCGATAAATCCAAGTTATTCTAGTGACAAAGCCCATGTTCTTCACGAGTACATGATAGTGCCTGCCGGGGGGGG